>NC_068421.1:21973840-22273840 GCF_023373465.1 Oncorhynchus keta
ACACAAAGTTGACTGTGCCTTTAAACAGCTTGGAAAATTTCAGAAAATTATTTAATGGCTTTAGAAGCTTCTGATAGGCTAATTGACATCATTTGAGTCAATCGGAGGTGTACCTGTGGATGTATTTCAAGGTCTACCTTCAAACTCAGTGCCTCTTTGCTTGACATCATGGGAAAATCAAAAGAAATCAGAAAATAAATTGTAGAACTCCACAAGTCTGGTTCATCCTTGGGAGCAATTCCAAATGCCTGAAGGTACCACGTTCATCTGTACAAACAATTGTACGCAAGTATAAACACCATGGGACCACGCAGCCATCAGGAACGAGACACGTTCGGTCTCCTAGAGATGAACGTACTTTGGTGGCAAAAGTGCAAATCAATCCCAGAACAAAAGCAAAGGACCCTGTGAAGATGCTGGAGGAAACAGGTACAAAAGTATCTATATCCACAGTAAAACGAGTCCTATATCGACATAACCGGAAATGCCGCTCAGCAAGGAAGAAGCCACTGCTCCAAAACCGCCATAAAAAAATCCAGACTACGGTTTGCAACTGCACATGGGGACAAAGATTGTACTTTTTGTAGAAATGTCCTCTGGTCTGATTAAACAAATATAGAACTGTTTGGAGGAAAAAGGGGGAGGCTTGCAAGCCGAAGAACACCATCCCAACCATGAAGCACAGGCGTGGCAGCATCAGGTTGTGGGGGTGCTTTGCTGCAGGAGGGACTGGTGCGCTTCACAAAATAGATGGCTCATGAGGGAGGAAAATTATGTGGATATATTGAAGCAACATCTCAAGACATCAGTCAGGTATTTAAAGCTTGGTCGCAAATGGGTCTTCCAAATGGACAATGATCCCAAGCATACTTCCAAAGTTGTGGAAAAATGGCTTAAGGACAACAAAGTCAAGGTATTGGAGTGGCCATTACAAAGCCCTGACCTCAATCCTATAGAAAATGTGTGGGCAGAACTGAAAAAGCAAGAAGGCCTACAAACCTGACTCAGTTACACCAGCTCTGTCAGGAGGAATGGGCTAAAATTCACCCAACTTATTGTCGGAAGCTTGTGGAAGGCTACCCGAAACGTTTGACCTAAGTTAAAAGGCAATGCTACCAAATACTAATTGAGTGTATGTAGACTTCTGACCCACTGGGAATGTGATGTAAGAAATAAAAGAGGAAATCAATCATTCTTTTGACTATTATTCTGACATTTCACATTCATAAAATGAAGTGTTGATCCTAACTGGCCTAGGACAGGGAATTTTTACTAGGATTAAATGTCAGGAATTGTGAAAACCTGAGTTTAAATGTATTTTACTGAGGTGTATGTATACTTCCGACTTCAATTGTAGCTATTTGGTGGAATATGTTGTTTACAAATATTTGTAATATTTATTAAGCCAGGCGTTTCAACCCTGCATTCATGACATTTCTTCCAGGAATAGTGCACACGCCATCATTAAATAACACATCTCTGGGTAGCCTGTGTCTCAACGTGGGAGGTAGGGACAGCTGTCGATATCTCTCCCTCTGGAGCTGCCAGACATGCATAGATTCACTAATGAAAAACACAGGGGGACCAAGGCTAGAATCAACCTGCAAAGGATTGTTTTATATTTAGTAACTTACCTAGGTAACTTCTACTGTTCAATGGAATTTGGTGTCAAGAATGGTAAGACTATGTTCATGTAACACACATTGTATTTAAATCCATCCATTTTCTACAACCTTAAATCACATAGAATGTTACATAATAACACTTGTTATAGTGATGCCTGTGAGCTGCTTCTTCTTCTGTAGTGGACTTGATCTGAGGATCCACTGGGTCCACTTAAAAGTCCCCTTGAACACTGTTCTCCAAAATGAGTGAAACTGTACTCAAAGTGACTTCTCTGTGTGGTGGTTTTACCCCCAGGCTGTGTCCAGGACAGTACAGATGAACTTTGCTCTGCAGCGCACAGTGACAATAAAACTGCTGGTCTGAGAAAGCAGGAAGATGTGAATATGTGTAGAGCAATGAGTCTGTTGACAACTGTCAGGACTTTACCTGGTAGAGTACCCTATGCCTTGACAAGATGTGCAACAGTTTGTGCATCATTTTAAGGAAGTCATATTATATGATGTGTTATGCTGTTTGAAACACCAGTCAGCTAAAGTAGAGGGTTTTGTTAGATTTTTTCGTCACATCATAGTGAGACTTTTTTGGCATCTGGGATGCTTTCAGTTCAAGGAGATTACCGGCTCACCTGAAGAGATTGTCAAAACTGGCGGGCATGCAAAATAAAACGCAACAAATGATTTTTGAGCACAGAAGTTGCAAGTTCAGTGGTTTTCATCCTCTCCCAACTAATTCAAAAAAAGTATTCTACTTTTTTTGTTCAACCAGTCAGAATACACAGAAGCGCCATGCGAAACAATTATTCTTTGGGACAGGTGTCGCCATGGTGCAAGGCTCTCCATTCCCCCAAGCTAAATGTTTTCTGCTTCCTCTTGCATTTATCTGGGAGACCAAGCACACGGATGTCGGCATAACAAATATCTGGCCAGTGAAGATGAATGTATCCCTGGGGAACGAGGGTGGAGGTGGGGGTGGTGGAGAAGAATGTGTCCCCAGAGAAGGAGGGTGGCGGTTTAGTTTAGTTTATGAGGATCCCCATTAGCTACGGCACATGCAGCAGCTACTCTTCCTGGGGTCCACATAAAACATACAAATGTATGACAAACTACAGAACAGTAACAGAAAAGAACAACATCAAATATTACATTACATTCAAAATAAAAAATAAAATAATCCAAGTAATACTGGCACCAAATGGTGGGGGAGGTGGAGATGAATGTGTCCCCAGGGAAGGAGGGTGGAGGTGGGGGAGGTGGAGATGAATGTGTGCCTGGGGAAGGAGGGTGGAGGTGGTGGTGGTGGTGGTGGAGATGAATGTGTGCCTGGGGAAGGAGGGTGGAGGTGGGGGTGGTGGAGATGAATGTGTGCCTGGGGAAGGAGGGTGGAGGTGGTGGTGGTGGAGATGAATGTGTGCCTGGGGAAGGAGGGTGGAGGTGGGGGAGGTGGAGATGAATGTGTGCCTGGGGAAGGAGGGTGGAGGTGGGGGAGGTGGAGATGAATGTGTGCCTGGGGAAGGAGGGTGGAGGTGGGGGAGGTGGAGATGAATGTGTGCCTGGGGAAGGAGGGTGGAGGTGGTGGTGGTGGTGGTGGAGATGAATGTGTGCCTGGGGAAGGAGGGTGGAGGTGGGGGTGGTGGAGATGAATGTGTGCCTGGGGAAGGAGGGTGGAGGTGGTGGTGGTGGAGATGAATGTGTGCCTGGGGAAGGAGGGTGGAGGTGGTGGTGGTGGAGAGGAATGTGTCCCCAGGGAAGGAGGGTGGAGGTGGGGGTGGTGGAGATGAATGTGTGCCTGGGGAAGGAGGGTGGAGGTGGTGGTGGTGGAGAGGAATGTGTGCCTGGAGAAGGAGGGTGGAGGTGGTGGTGGTGGAGAGGAATGTGTCCCCAGGGAAGGAGGGTGGAGGTGGTGGTGGTGGAGAGGAATGTGTGCCTGGGGAAGGAGGGTGGAGGTGGTGGTGGTGGAGAGGAATGTGTCCCCAGGGAAGGAGGGTGGAGGTGGTGGTGGTGGAGAGGAATGTGTGCCTGGGGAAGGAGGGTGGAGGTGGTGGTGGTGGAGAGGAATGTGTCCCCAGGGAAGGAGGGTGGATGTGGTGGTGGTGGAGAGGAATGTGTCCCCAGGGAAGGAGGGTGGAGGTGGTGGTGGTGGAGAGGAATGTGTCCCCGGGGAAGGAGGGTGGTGGTGGTGGTGGTGGAGAGGAATGTGTCCCCAGGGAAGGAGGGTGGAAGTGGTGGTGGTGGAGAGGAATGTGTCCCCGGGGAAGGAGGGTGGAGGTGGGGGTGGAGGTGGGGGAGAGGAATGTGTCCCCAGGGAAGGAGGGTGGAGGTGGTGGTGGTGGAGATGAATGTGTCCCTGGGGAAGGAGGGTGGAGGTGGTGGTGGTGGCAGGAGGAGAGCCAGAGGATGAGGATCTGTGTCTGGGGCCTTGTGTCTTTTCCTTCTTTTTCCAACACTAGACCAGAGACAGGGGACTCTAGACAGCTCCTCTCTCTTGAGTAATAGCAGTGTGACAACAAGGTTGGTGAGGGGAGTCTTGGGTATGCAGGTCACACCTGGTCAAGGTGCAGTCAGTCTACCTCACACTGAGAGAGGGGAAAATGACCAGGGCACTGTCCACTGAGCAGAGCATAGTTGGAATTTTCAAACAGCGGAAATTCTTAATTGATTAAAAACTAGCTGTGGATATAGCATACGAATTGTTGGATTATGTCCCTTTAAAGTTGTTATTTTATCTATTTCTAGCTAATGGATGAACAACATAACAAAAGCAATGATACATGATATTCTATGACCAGAAACATCGATATCTCAAAACCCTAATGATTCCCTCTGTCTCACCTTGATATATTGTGTACAGACTTCGTATTCCACTTAGCAAGCAGGCCGTGTCTGTATTGAGGCATAAAGAAAACTAGTTATGTATACCACATAGCATATCATGCTGAATAAAACCTTGATTAGATTGCTTTTTATCTCTTTTTCTCTTATTCCCTTGTTGTACCAGACAGGCTGTGCAGCCAGAATATCTTCATCAGGAAGGAAGCGCCTGGGGATCTATCCTTGGGGCAGAATGGAAATGAATTCAGGGGATGGATGTCTAATAGAGCTGGCAAGGACACTTTTCCTTATTAAGACAAATAAGCCCCTGAAGGTGGAGAGATGCTTTAATATAGGAGGAAGGGAAGAGGGGATGAGGGGGAGGGAAGGAGCGGGAAGGGGAGAAGTGGGGGTGGGGGCGGGGGTGGAGTGGAGCAAGGGAGGGGAGGGGAGGAGTGGGGGAGGGTAGGGAGAGAGGAGGAAGGGAGGGGAGGAGTGGGGGAGGGTAGGGGGAGAGGAGGAAGGGAGGGGAGGAGTGGGGAGAGTAGGGGGAGAGGAGGAAGGGAGGGGAGGATTGGGGGAGAGGAGGTATTTTGAGCAAGTATTACTTAGATTACTCTTATTTTGCATTTAATTAAATAATGTGTAGCCAATGAGGTGAGATAATTAGTGTTACTTGCAGGAGGGAGTAAAAGGATCTGATTTATTTATTGGATAATATAACACAAGGCCTACTTTTGTAGTTGGTCACCCAGTCGTAGGTCAACCCTATGATCTAAAAAGCAATCAAGTCCAAAACCTTGTATATGTACGGTTTCTCCCTCCTAGCCTTTTGCAGCCTTTCATCACAGAACACAATGAAGAGCTTACAGTGTATGTATTTGACTGATTTGATTTGCTGTTCCAATAGCTGCTGTCTATGCTGGGACAGTAAGTGACAGTGTGATTGGCAGACTCTGAATGGAGAGGAAATGAGGGAGAGCGTAGGATTTCAGCAGAACCAGAGCAGAGCAACATCTAAAGACAGCTAATTCCCTGAGCACAGAGCTAAACCATAACTGGCACAATGCGATCTTGGGCTTATTAGATTCCCCAAGACATTACACAAATTGACAAAGAGACAACTCTTTTTGTGGAAGAAGCCTCATACAGGAAAGGATTGTAGAACCTACAGTATTTAAATGTATCAGATGCTATGAAATAAGATATAACTTTTGTGCATAATTTTAAGGCAGTATGAATGCAATTATTCATGGAGTCGTCTTTTGATTCGAAACATATTCGTAATATTTGAGTATGCATGACCATATTTGTTTACAGTGTGTGTGTGTGCGTGTGCGAGCGTGCGTGCGCGCGTTTGTGTGTGTGTGAATCCTTATAGTTTATTTTGTATACAAGGCCAGCATTGAGAATTTAAGCCTCGTTTCTATGCCAGAGGCTACTTTGAGACACAGCATACATTTGTTTGTTTGGATTCTAATGTTGTCTCAGTAAAAACACCATACCACACAATGTTGTTGACATCATTCTCATGGTGAGACAATCGATAGCTGAGGGTCAACATGCTGGGAGGACGGAACCAGAACTAAGGTGCATCAGAACTGCAAACTAAGACAGTAGTTGTGACTGAAATGGCACCCTATTCCCTATCTAGTGTACTCCTTTGGACATAACCCTATGGGCTCTGGATTAAAGTAGTGCATTATATAGTGAGTAAGGTACCATTCAGATACAGCCAGTGATGTAGCCAGTGAGACCAGTTCCCCAGAGTCTGCTCTGTGTCAGCACAGTGGGACCACTCTTGTTCAGTGCTCATCACTCTCAGTTGTAGTAAAGCAAGGCATACCTATTTTACATTAATGTCTTATGTCAGACACTTATCCAGGGCGACTTACAGGATCAATCAGGGTTAATTGCCTTGCTCATGGGCACATCAACATATTATTTTATTTTCACTTAGTCAGCTTGGGGATTTGAACCAGCGACCTTTCAGTTATTGGCCAAGTTCTCTTTCGCAAGGGAGCCCTGCATACACAAAATCTACAAAATACAATACACACACACACACACACACACACACACACACACACACACACACACACACACACACGCTAACACACAAAAAAAAGCCTGGAAAAACAAATCCGATGTGAGGCAAGACTCTACTACACATCAAGAGTTTTAGAGATTAAAGTCTTCAAACGATTTCCCTCTATTTAGCCATAATTACCAGTTTCATTAACAGGCTTTGAATGGTCATGAATCTGAGCCAGTGCACCCAGTGTGTGGTCCCACAAACAGCAAAGAGGTTTCAGGAGACAGAAAGCACGTCCCCTCAGAAACCGATACACTCCAAGAGGAAACACACAGTGGAGAGACGACCTGCGTTACCATTCAATCAATACCATTCCCAATATATTAGCACTGGCAGCATCACTTAACAATTCTATATTATGTCCATAAACCCCTCTGTCTACTGCCATGTTTGATTTGAAAGTGTTGCTCTCTTTCTTGTGCAGATTTAGCTATTTCCAGAGTGCAACATGCTAATGAGAAATAACTCACTGTATAGGTAACATCTGTAAAATATGTTTTTCAAGACTATATTTTCTTCTCCAAAATGTTTTTGTATTTTGGTATAATAATCCAGACATAAAAGTGTTAAAGGAGTGATTATAGTGAAATGTTTATTTTTCGAGTTGTTTGTCTTGAAACTCCAAATACTTATACTTTTTTACTAATAACATAAGCAACCTATTTACAGTTCTACGTGTAGGAGCAATATGATGTCTTCATTGCAATGCTAGTGCTGCATCGTGCCTGTTAACAAGACTGTTAGCGTTCACAATAATTGTTAGTGAGTTTGTAATGGATTGGAAACGGCTGTAATCTATGTGTCTATTGATGTTGTTATCAAAGTTAAGGAACTAAACACAGCCATTGTCATACGAAGGTCATTTACATGAGGGCAGTATTACATTATATACGGTAACGATACAAACTTTCCACGGTGCTGAATTCAGTTGTTCCAGTTGCTGTCGCTAGGAGCTGTCCGCGGTGCTGAAACGACGATGGTGAGCTGACTTGAAGAAAGAGAACGGCATACCCAACGAGAAATCGACTTAGCGAGCGTTGGAATTGAACAGTCTCTGTCTATCAGCTGATAACGACACCAGGACATAGCTCTCATAAGTGTGGAGCGCCTGTGCTGCGCAGTGTGCGATCCCGAGGTCTCACGGCAAGTGGCTTTTGCAGAGCACGAGCAGTCTCTATTTCGATTTAAGGAAAAGTGTTGATCCCAAGGACATTCTTTTCTGTTAGCAGAGGACCGCTACTGAAAAGAAGCATGAGTGCGGCACGAGATTACAAAGTCGTTATGATGGTTCTCTTTGCAATGATGACGGACATAGGCGCTGAAGGTAAGATGCTCAATCATATAGCGGAAGGCTATTTGGTCGCTTGTGCACATGTGTATTGCAATGCAATTCTGTTTCCAACCCGCCGGTGTTATCTTGCCACTGTATCCAATTATGTGTGACTCTTTTTGTTTGGTAGGACGTCTGGAAAATGACATATTAAGATATGTTTGTGGGAGGTCAGTCAAAGTTGGCTATCGGTTGTGTTTCCTCCTATACTGAGGTTTAAATGGTCCCCTTACGGCAATTATTCTCAAAGAACTCATGTGGAGAAGAGGATATATCGTTATATTAACGGCAGATGTTGTAGCCTACTATTATAGTGTTAGGCTATATTATAGTGTTAGGCGATACAGTAGCCTATGTATTGCCTGCAATGAAGAATTCACCACAAGCCATAATAATTGCAATTGGCTATCCGGTTAGTTAAACACATTCATTTAAAGAAGTTATACATTAACAAGTGATGGTCATTTAGAAATCATTTAAGCAAATTCCAAATCCAAACTTTAAATAATTGTAAGTATTGTAACAACTTAAACAATCGTAGACTAATAAAGTGTGGTAAACTTATCTTAATTTGTGTCAAATATCATGTCCTTTGAAGTGTATTTTAATCGGTAATCATTATAGGCCCATATATAACCTACATGGATGGAAAATGTAATTAATTCTTGCTTGGCAGTGGGCCAATCATTTTTAATAATTCATGAATATCGTGTCAATGTCTATCTCATATTTTAAGAAATGTGTTCAAAGGAGATCTAATCATGAAATAAGATGTATATTAGTTCTAAGAACGTTGGAATGACCTACATTGGTTTTACAGCTGGCTGCACTATTCCTGCCTTTGATTTGACAACATTACTGAATAAAGTACTATCTTATTGAAAATCCTCGAGCTGCGCACTGTATGGGTAGAGGGGTTAGGATAGTTTGGAATAAATAAACCTATAAAGACAACCAGACAATATTTTTTTGGCCTGCATCTGATAATTTTACCCACATAAATATTTGTTAAAAGGTTGGTCTTGACTTGCACCCACGGTGTACTTCACACGATGCTCACGTAAACATGCATGTCACACAACGTCGATCATGGCAGACCCATCCTACATGTACAGTATATCCAATCTGTAGAATATGTTTGGTTCTGCTTTTTCCTCCATATTTGAGTGCCCCTGTGCGTCAGTTTGTGTCACATCAGGAAGGTTGAAATTCCAATGAAATAATTCAAATCCTCATTGAAGATAAATACGGTACAATATTTAAATAATTGGTCTTTCAATTCATATCCTGAATTTACTGAGATAAAAAAATGATTTTGAGGAAATGTTTAATAGAATAGAACGGTATGAACAAAGGAAGAAAAAAGGAGGGTATCTATGTTGTGGGAAAAGACGTCATACTTTGGCAGAATCATGCACATATTTATCTGATAAAGTAATACATCAACCTATTATAACCACAATTTATACAGATTTTTAGATCCACGAATACATATCCGATATTATAAAGAATAGCTATTAAACGGCTCCTTCACGCTTGCAGCTGGGAAAACCTGGCCCCAGAGGGAATGTTCATATTCTGCATTGATCCCACATCACAGTATCAGCCTGACCTTTTGACCTCAGAAGTCCATGGGCATCCCTGTCCTTATCAGTCACCTTCTATTGAACCTCTGAAGCTGCAATTTACTGCAGAACAGAAGCACCTGTAAAAGCACTCTAGCTAATGTGAGGCTCCATCAATCCAGTTTGAGCACTGAGCGAGAGGCTCAGTGAGCTAAAAGCCGGAGCCCATATTAAATTGATAGCATTGTGCTGTGCTAAAAATGGGTGACAAATTGATGAAGAATGGGTGAGGGTAAATATAGGTTGACTTAAGGTTGGTCAGTAATACTCCATCTTTTTTTGTTGTTGAATCAATGTACTGTCCACTGAGTGTACAACACATTAAGAACACCTGCTCTTTCCATGACATAGATTGACCAGGTGAATCCATGTGAAAGCTATGATCCCTTATTTATGTCACTTGCTAAATCCACATCAATCAGTGTAGATGAGGAGACAGGTTAAAGAAGGATTTTTAAGCCTTGAGACAATTGAGACATGTATTGTGCCATTCAGAGGGTGAATGGGCAAGACAAAATATTTCAGTGCCTTAGAACGGGGTATAGTAGTAGGTGCCAGGCACACCGGTTTGAGTGTGTCAAGAAATGCAACACTGCTGGGTTCTTCATGCTCAACAGTTTCCTGTGTGTATCAACAATGGTCCACCACCCAATGGACATCCAGCCTACTTGACACAACTGTGGGAATCATTGATGTCAACATGGGTCAGCATCCCTGTGGAACGCTTTCAAGACCTTGTAGAGTCTATGCCTCAATGAATTGAGGCTGTTCTGAGGGCAAATGTTTGTTTTTTTGTACCCTGAGTGTATTTACAATCTGTCCATAGATATAGTTAATCTCATAGGCTGCATTAATTGAGGGCAGGATGCAAAAGCCTGTGTAGTTGTGTGTCAGGGGCTCTAATGTCAACATGCTGTTTCACAGTACATTGTGTGTTTCTACTGGTTTCATGTTGTGTTTGTGAGAATCATAGGGGAGGAAGAAGTTTGTGTCTGCTCACAGCGAAAAGGCATAACCCCTGCTACTCCTCCCTAATTATAATGAAAATTACAATACAATCTCAGCACTATCATTGATAGTGCAGAGTGCTGTGTCTTTATTGGCCGATAGGGGGCACATGAGGCCAGTGATGCTGCCGCTTTTGATCGTCCCCTCTTGATATGGTCCTCGGGGTGGACTGTAATCATAATGGGAACAGGAGAGAATCAGTTCCCTCTCCCGGGAACATCCTATTCCTCTCTGCCACTTATACTGTCCCTGGATCCCTGTGTGACGGATCCCTGTGTGACGGATCCCTGTGTGACGGATCCCTGTGCGACGGATCCCTGTGCGACGGATCCCTGTGCGACGGATCCCTGTGCGACGGATCCCTGTGCGACGGATCCCTGTGCGACGGATCCCTGTGCGACGGATCCCTGTGTGACTGACGGATCCCTGTGTGACGGATCCCTGTGCGACGGATCCCTGTGCGACGGATCCCTGTGCGACGGATCCCTGTGCGACGGATCCCTGTGCTCGGACACTTCCCACAACTATCCGGCACCACCATGAACTATGAGTGGGAGGACAGTAGACTGGAAAGGGGAGTTTTGATCTTATTTTATTAGGATCGTTTTGTCCTCATTTGGACTAATCTTCCAAGAGTCCTTAAACATGAAAATACAATTTTCACATATAACACTGTTACAAGCATACATAACACACTGACATATTGGCCAGATAAATACTCTAACTGTCTGAAAATATAGATTGATTCCTTCATCTACCATAGTCCCACACAACCTGCCAATATATTTAACTTAAATGGTTCGAAAATATTGTTTGAATTTATATATTGAAAGGTTTCTGGTTTGCTCAGATACATTATTCAATTTCTTTATTGCTCTAAATCAAAATGTTATTTAGCCTATTTCTCTTTTCTGTCTGGATAACACAGAATGTGGACAATATATTCCTAGTATTTACTGAATGTCTGCCTCTTACCAACTGAATACTGTTGTGAATAGAGTTTAACCGTTTAAAATTAAATAAGCCTGTTCTTTTCAATTATCTTGTTGCTTGATGACCAACCAAGAGCATTGAGCATGACTACAACAGAACAACCATATCTCCACCTTTAAACAATCCTTGCTGCTTTGTTCTGTTCAATCTGCAGCCTCCTAATTGAACTTGCTGATGTCCCCAGACCACAGAACAGTAGTTGCCCTGACTCTCAATTAATGATTGGGGTGTTTGCTTAAGAATCTTTCCCAGTAAATATTTTGCTATCCTTCTGATCATGCATGAAGTTTGAGACAACCATGATAAGCAGTTGTCTAGCTGCACACCAAGTAGTTTGGTTTCTGCCACTTCCTTAATTTGTACTCCCCCCATACTTAATTATATTCCATGCTGTGTTGGCCTTTTCCTGGTGGAACAGACCAACATAACCTTGGTTTTCTTGGTGTTCAAAACAATTTTTTTCTGGTAAACCCACTCCCTGATATTTGCAAGATGTACTTGTTTGTTGTACCTGTTAAACTGATTGTCTTGCTGTATAAATTGTAGTATACTCTGCAAATATAGTAGCTTGAGTTTCAGATAAGGCATAAGGAAGGTTGTTGGTATATATTAAGTAAAGAAGATGTCCAAGGCAGCTGCCCTGCGGTATTCCACAGTTTAAAAGGGGAACAAAATGACCCATTGATATAAGTGGACTGTTTCCTGTCAGTTAGATAGGACTGTACCCAATTCAATGCTGTTCCTTAACATAATGCAATAATCTTGTCAAAATTATTTTATGGTCCACTAAATCAAATGCTGCACTAAAATCTAAAAATAGTACACCTACAAACCTTCCATTATCCATAGCATTGAGGTACTGGTCAGTCATATCAACCAATGCAGTGGTAGTGGAATGGTTGTTGCGATAAGCATACTGATTGGCTGTAATCAGACCATTCTTTTCCATCTACTCCTATATTTGTCTACTCACAATACCCTCCAATATCTTATTGAGTGAAGGGAGCAGACTGATTGGCCGCCTATTGGCTGGAGTAATGGGTTCTTTCCTGTCTTTCAGGATTGGACACAGTTTAGCATGCTTCCATACATTTTGCAAATGTCCCCTTTTCCAGTGACCAATTAAATCTGTATTTCAGTGGAGCTGAAATCTGGGGAGCATTATGGCAAAGTAAAAAGCAGCAAAATGATTGACAATATCAGCCGTTTTTGTTATTGTTCTCCCGTCAACATCCACACTAGATGGGCATGATGAGATTGATGTACCAAGTAATGTCTGTGAGCTTTGGGGTGCGGCTCTGTGTCTGTTTTCTCCATATTGATGCCCTGATAAAAAACCTAGCCTAGCGCTGAGCTGAGCTAGAGGGCTGGAGGGCTGGTGGTGTGGCGGGCTGGTGGTCTGGCGGTGTGGAGAGCCGGGGGACTGGAGGGCTGGGGGTCTGGAGGGCTGGTGGTCTGGCGGTGTGGAGAGCCGGGGGACTGGAGGGCTGGTGGTGTGGAGGTCTGGAGGGCTGGTGGTCTGGGGGTCTGGAGGGCTGGCGGTCTGGAGGGCTGGTGGTCTGGGGGTCTGGTGGTGTGGAGGTCTGGAGGGCTGGTGGTGTGGAGGTCTGGAGGGGTGGTGGTCTGTAGGGGACTCCCTGCACTGCCACCTCTGTCATCTACTGACACAGGTCTGATAGGAGATTAGTACGGCTAGCTGAGGGAGAGAGAGAGAGAGAGAGAGAGAGAGAGAGAGAGAGAGAGAGAGAGCTGAGCCAAATGGCTGGTGCAGGAAAGACTGGCTAAAGTTAGAACAACATCAAACACATGCACACACACACACACACACACATGCACACCCTTGGAGTCCACACACACACACACATGGAAACACACATGCATGTACACAGAAATGGATCCTCCTGTTTTAAATTATTGAATCGAGTAGATCTGGACACAGAAAAATGTTCATGTGATGTAGTGAATTGAACAAAAGCGCCCGCCCATATTCCCTGTTGGTGTCTGTGTGGGCGCAGAGCACAGCTTTTCATTTTCAATTATCAATTACCCCAGACAACCATACGTGTGCTGAAGGGTAGGTTTGAGAACAAGCTTTTGTGTGTGTGTGTGTGTGTGTGTGTGTGTGTGTGTGTGTGTGTGTGTGTGTGTGTGTGTGTGTGTGTGTGTGTGTGTGTGTGTGTGTGTGTGTGTGTGTGTGTGTGTGTGTGTGTGTGTGTGTGTGTGTGTGTGTGCGTGCGTGCGTGTGTGTAAAAGCAAGAAGAATCCGTTTGAGAGATGTTACATTTTCCAGATTTGAAGTTGTCATCAATCACTCTGTATTGCAATATTGGAACAAGTGTCATGTGATGTCTGAGGCTTGGCACACAGAGTCAAATTATGAAGGCCTCATTTTTGCTGTCCTTTATGTTTTATTAAGTTAAGCTTTCCATGTTGGACCTCTGAGCTTGACCTGAATATGCCACTATCACTACTTTCTTCTAATTGTAGCAGTTGTTTTTCTCCCTATAGCACACAAACACTGCATCTGTGTGTGTGTGTATGTGTGTATGTGTGTGTGTGTGTGTGTGTGTGTGTGTGTGTGTGTGTGTGTGTGTGTGTGTGTGTGTGTGTGTGTGTGTGTGTGTGTGTGTGTGTGTGTGTGTGTGTAAACACACACACACGCTTGCAAGGGGTAATCATAATCGAGCTCTGCTCAGCTTTTTTAGCTCCCCCCTAATTACTGGCTATTAAAAATGTATACAACCATCTTCTATGCTTGTCTTTAAGAGTAACATTTGACTGCCATTAATGTTATATAAACGAGTACGAATATAGATCTCGGAGGTTGTGATGAGAGGTGATGTTCTAGAAAGAGTATTTCTCATCGTCTGAGAGGATGTCACGTTCCTTGACACGTTGCAGCAGGTGTAGATATTGTAGTGAAGATGACAGACCTTTTATGAAAATGATTAAGGCACAAGGCGAGTCCCAGATGCAGACAAAGGAGGAAGATGGTTGGAGTTTTACAATGTTTATTAATCCAGAAAGTGGTAGGCAAGAGAATGGTCGTGTACAGGTTAAAGGGCAAAGCCAGTTCAGAGTCCAGTAGTTACTGAAGGGCAGGCAGATTCAAGATCAGGGCAGGCAGGATGATCAGGCAGGTGGGAAAGTAGTCCAGAGTCAGGCAGTGGTCAAAACCGAGAAGACTATCAAAAGAGAATAGAAAAGGAGTACAGGGAAAAACACTCTGGTTGACGTGACTAAACATACCAGATAAACTGGCACAGAGAGACAGGAAACACAGGGATAAATACACTAGGGAAAATAAATGACACCTGGAGGGGGTGGAGACAATCATAGGGACAGGTGAGACAGATCAGGGGCGTGACAGAAAACAAGGATATTGAATATAGGCAAAACAGGCTGAACTTCCACCCAGCTTCCTCTCTCTCTCTCTCTCTCTCTCTCTCTCTCTCTCTCTCTCTCTCTCTCTCTCTCTCTCTCTCTCTCTCTCTCTCTCTCTCTCTCTCTCTCTCTCTCTCTCTCTCTCTCTCTCTCTCTCTCTCTCTCTCTCTCTCTCTCTCTCTCTCGTCGTTCCTCTCTCTCGTCGTTCCTCTCTCTCGTCGTTCCTCTCTCTCCTTGTCCCCGACGCAGAGAAAAAGCAATTTGCTCTGTGTGTCAGTGATCTGACGCAATCAGCATTACTTCACGGCATGTTGGGGGGAAAAAAGCTGGAAAGAGGGACATCTCCTTTAATTAAACACCATAGATGCTTCGGGATTTGATGAAGATTATATCATTTGGGAGGATTTAAAATGTTCAACACATGCTTTTCTATTACCGGTGATTAACCTGTCCCAGTGAGCTCCTCCTTGTGCCATCAGAGTCTATTCAGACCATGAATACCCTTCAAATTGTTTCAGAGTTTCCCTTTTGACACACTCAATTGGAAATGAGTGTTATTGTAAAGCAGCTGTTGGTTCCCGTCTCCCGTGGAAGGAAGGAAGGAAGAGGGCTCAGTCTGATCCCGTCTCCTGGGTAAGGAAGGAAGGAAGAGGGCTCAGTCTGATCCCGTCTCCTGGGTAAGTAAGGAAGGGTAGAGGGCTCAGTCTGATCCCGTCTCCCGGGGAAGGGAAGGAAAGAGGGCTCAGTCTGATTCCGTCTCCCGGGGAAGGAAGGAAGAGGGCTCAGTCTGATCCCGTCTCCTGGGGAAGGAAGGAAGAGGGCTCAGTCTGATCCCGTCTCCTGGGTAAGGAAGGAAGGAAGAGGGCTCAGTCTGATCCCGTCTCCTGGGTAAGGAAGGAAGGAAGAGGGCTCAGTCTGATCCTGTCTCCCGGGGAAGGAAGGAAGAGGGCTCAGTCTGATTCCGTCTCCTGGGGAAGGAAGGAAGGAAGAGGGCTCAGTCTGATCCCGTCTCCCGGGAAGGAAGGAAGAGGGCTCAGTCTGATTCCGTCTCCCGGGGAAGGAAGGAAGAGGGCTCAGTCTGATCCCGTCTCCCGGGGAAGGAAGAAGGCTCAGTCTGATCCCGTCTCCCGGGGAAGGAAGAGGGCTCAGTCTGATCCCGTTTCCCGGGGAAGGAAGGGGGCTCAGTCTGATCCCATCACCCGGGGAAGAAAGGAAGAGGGCTCAGTCTGATCTCGTCTCCCGGGGAAGGAAGGAAGAGGGCTCAGTCTGATTCCGTCTCCCGGGGAAGAAAGAGGGCTCAGTCTGATCCCGTTTCCCGGGGAAGGAAGGAAGAAGGCTCAGTCTGATCCCGTCTCCCGGGGAAGGAAGGAAGAGGGCTCAGTCTGATTCCGTCTCCCGGGGAAGGAAGAGGGCTCAGTCTGATCCCGTCTCCCGGGGAAGGAAGGAAGAGGGCTCAGTCTGATCCCGTCTCCCGGGGAAGGAAGAGGGCTCAGTCTGATCCCGTCTCCCGGGGAAGGAAGGAAGAGGGCTCAGTCTGATCCCGTCTCCCGGGGAAGGAAGGAAGAGGGCTCAGTCTGATCCCGTCTCCCGGGCAAGGAAGGAAGAGGGCTCAGTCTGATCCCGTCTCCCGGGGAAGGAAGGAAGAGTGCTCAGTCTGATCCCGTCTCCGGGGAAGGAAGGAAGAGGGCTCAGTCTGATCCCGTTTTCCGGGGAAGGAAGGAAGAGGGCTCAGTCTGATCTCGTCTCCCGGGGAAGGAAGGAAGAGGGCTCAGTCTGATTCCGTCTCCCGGGGAAGAAAGAGGGCTCAGTCTGATCCCGTTTCCCGGGGAAGGAAGGAAGAAGGCTCAGTCTGATCCCATCACCCGGGGAAGAAAGGAAGAGGGCTCAGTCTGATCTCGTCTCCCGGGGAAGGAAGGAAGAGGGCTCAGTCTGATTCCGTCTCCCGGGGGGGAAGGAAGAGGGCTCAGTCTGATCCCGTTTCCC
The DNA here is from genome assembly GCF_023373465.1 of Oncorhynchus keta. NCBI lineage: Eukaryota > Metazoa > Chordata > Actinopteri > Salmoniformes > Salmonidae > Oncorhynchus > Oncorhynchus keta. The sequence continues at coordinate 21,990,692 of NC_068421.1, forward strand.
GGGGAAGGAAGGAAGAAGGCTCAGTCTGATCTCGTCTCCCGGGGAAGGAAGGAAGAGGGCTCAGTCTGATTCCGTCTCCCGGGGAAGGAAGAGGGCTCAGTCTGATCCCGTCTCCCGGGGAAGGAAGGAAGAGGGCTCAGTCTGATCCCGTCTCCCGGGGAAGGAAGAGGGCTCAGTCTGATCCCGTCTCCCGGGGAAGGAAGGAAGAGGGCTCAGTCTGATCCCGTCTCCCGGGGAAGGAAGGAAGAGGGCTCAGTCTGATCCCGTCTCCCGGGCAAGGAAGGAAGAGGGCTCAGTCTGATCCCGTCTCCCGGGGAAGGAAGGAAGAGTGCTCAGTCTGATCCCGTCTCCCGGGGAAGGAAGGAAGAGGGCTCAGTCTGATCCCGTTTTCCGGGGAAGGAAGGAAGAGGGCTCAGTCTGATCCCATCTCCCGGGGAAGGAAGGAAGAGGGCTCAGTCTGATCCCGTCTCCTGGGGAAGGAAGGAAGAGGGCTCAGTCTGATCCCGTTTCCCGGGGAAGGAAGGAAGAGGGCTCAGTCTGATCCCATCTCCCGGGGAAGGAAGGAAGAGGGCTCAGTCTGATCCCGTCTCCCGGGGAAGGAAGGAAGAGGGCTCAGTCTGATCCCGTCTCCCGGGGAAGGAAGGAAGAGGGCTCAGTCTGATCCCGTCTCCCGGGCAAGGAAGGAAGAGGGCTCAGTCTGATCCCGTCTCCCGGGGAAGGAAGGAAGAGGGCTCAGTCTGATCCCGTCTCCGGGGGGAAGGAAGAGGGCTCAGTCTGATCCCGTTTCCCGGGGAAGGAAGGAAGAAGGCTCAGTCTGATCTCGTCTCCCGGGGAAGGAAGGAAGAGGGCTCAGTCTGATTCCGTCTCCCGGGGAAGGAAGAGGGCTCAGTCTGATCCCGTCTCCCGGGGAAGGAAGGAAGAGGGCTCAGTCTGATCCCGTCTCCCGGGGAAGGAAGAGGGCTCAGTCTGATCCCGTCTCCCGGGGAAGGAAGGAAGAGGGCTCAGTCTGATCCCGTCTCCCGGGGAAGGAAGGAAGAGGGCTCAGTCTGATCCCGTCTCCCGGGAAGGAAGGAAGAGGGCTCAGTCTGATCCCGTCTCCCGGGCAAGGAAGGAAGAGGGCTCAGTCTGATCCCGTCTCCCGGGGGGAAGGAAGGAAGAGGCTCAGTCTGATCCCGTCTCCCGGGGAAGGAAGGAAGAGGGCTCAGTCTGATCCCGTTTTCCGGGGAAGGAAGGAAGAGGGCTCAGTCTGATCCCATCTCCCGGGAAGGAAGGAAGAGGGCTCAGTCTGATCCCGTCTCATGGGGGGAAGGAAGGAAGAGGGCTCAGTCTGATCCCGTTTCCCGGGGAAGGAAGGAAGAGGGCTCAGTCTGATCCCATCTCCCGGGGAAGGAAGGAAGAGGGCTCAGTCTGATCCCGTCTCCCGGGGAAGGAAGGAAGAGGGCTCAGTCTGATCCCGTCTCCCGGGGAAGGAAGGAAGAGGGCTCAGTCTGATCCCGTCTCCCGGGCAAGGAAGGAAGAGGGCTCAGTCTGATCCCGTCTCCCGGGGAAGGAAGGAAGAGGGCTCAGTCTGATCCCGTCTCCCGGGGAAGGAAGGAAGAGGGCTCAGTCTGATCCCGTCTCCCGGGGAAGGAAGGAAGAGGGCTCAGTCTGATCCCGTCTCCCGGGAAGGAAGGAAGAGGGCTCAGTCTGATCCCGTCTCCTGGGGAAGGAAGGAAGAGGGCTCAGTCTGATCCCGTTTCCCGGGGAAGGAAGGAAGAGGGCTCAGTCTGATCCCATCTCCCGGGGAAGGAAGGAAGAGGGCTCAGTCTGATCCCGTCTCCCGGGGAAGGAAGGAAGAGGGCTCAGTCTGATCCCGTCTCCCGGGCAAGGAAGGAAGAGGGCTCAGTCTGATCCCGTCTCCCGGGGAAGGAAGGAAGAGGGCTCAGTCTGATCCCGTCTCCCGGGGAAGGAAGGAAGAGGGCTCAGTCTGATCCCGTCTCCCGGGGAAGGAAGGAAGAGGGCTCAGTCTGATCCCGTCTCCCGGGGAAGGAAGGAAGAGGGCTCAGTCTGATCCCGTCTCCCGGGCAAGGAAGGAAGAGGGCTCAGTCTGATCCCGTCTCCCGGGGAAGGAAGGAAGAGGGCTCAGTCTGATCCCGTCTCCTGGGGAAGGAAGGAAGAGGGCTCAGTCTGAATAGATCTTTTGACACATCCCAGGCGGTGCAGCGAGGCACTGAGATGACGGTGGAACTGAATGCTGTCATTCTCTTCTCCTCCGTCTTCTCCCCTCTGCATGCGTGTCTCTCTGAATCGAGCCACTGCCCCTGAGAAATGAGGAGTAAATATCTGAGGAGTTCTACCTGTTTACGCTCCATTACTGGGAATGCAGCCCCCTGTCATCTTCAAATGTCATTTATGCTCCAGTCTATTTCTGCATGGCTTGTACCTTTCCAAACAAGAAACAAACCTGTTCCTCTCTTGTCCTGCATCTCTGTTACATACTGCACAGTACCATCCTGTGGCTCTCCAGTTCTTTCTCCTGTTCTACTTGAACACTCAGTACCGTGGGTCTGGTCTGAAAGCAGAGCTATAGAACATTAACGCTATTCATGTGTGAATGACTGGTGATGTCACATAGTAGCCTTTGGTTTCTCTCCCGGCTAGCTGTCTCCTGAGAGGCTTGGGGACGTTCATTACAAATCAATGGCCAATTTGGTCTGCACTCTGGCCATATGTCCCCATGCATTACTCTCCAGGCTGTCTCCGCCTGGCTCTACTCCATAATGTAAATAAAACCTGCCTCCCATTTATATTGTGTTGCTTGGGCCAATGACTTGACGCACACAGTCAGTAAGAGACATAACACCATGCTTGAATTGAAATCCACTAGAAATGTTTCCGGAGCTAGACAGTTTTTTTTCTTATTAAGATGAAGTTTGGTGTTTCTTTTTTCACACACTCCTCATCTGCTTTTCTATTCCCTCCTCCATCGCTACCTCATCCGTCCTCACCATGAAGCTCAGTCAGTCTATCGATCTGACCACTGAGGAGGAGAGCAAACGTTAGCGCATGGAATCAGTACCAACCCATCCTCTCCTCTCCTCTCATGGATTAGGAAACTGTGTACACCTGGCTAATTGGGGCTGGCGTGTGGTATACATGCAGAGCTGAGGGCCTCTCTGGAACCATTAGGCCCTTGGACAGCTCGCTTTCTTTCCCCCCATGTTTGGTTCACACTGCCAGGTCGTGTCTGGAGGGCTCTTCATCTAGACGGGCGAACCAGGATCAGACCAGACCAGACCTGGAGGAAATCAGCTGTGGTCGTGTGCACAGGCAGCAGGTAAGAACTTTCACAGGAAGCAGGTCAACACTTCCACAGGCAGCAGGTCAACACTTCCACAGGCAGCAGGCCAACACTTCCACAGGCAGCAGGTCAACACTTCCACAGGCAGCAGGTCAACACTTCCACAGGGAGGAGATCAACACTTCCACAGGCAGCAGGTCAACACTTCCACAGGCAGCAGGTCAACACTTCCACAGGCAGCAGGTCAACACTTCCACAGGCAGCAGGTCAACACTTCCACAGGCAGCAGGTCAACACTTCCACAGGCAGCAGGTCAACACTTCCACAGGCAGCAGGTCAACACTTCCACAGGCAGCAGGTCAACACTTCCACAGGCAGCAGATCAACACTTCCACAGGCAGCAGGCCAACACTTCCACAGAGAGGATATCAACACTTTCACAGGCAGCAGGTCAACACTTCCACAGGCAGCAGATCAACACTTCCACAGGGAGGAGATCAACACTTCCACAGGCAGCAGGTCAACACTTCCACAGGCAGCAGATCAACACTTCCACAGGCAGCAGGGCAACACCTCCACAGGCAGCCGATCAACACTTCCACAGGCAGCAGGTCAACAATTCCACAGGCAGCAGATCAACACTTCCACAGGCAGCAGGTCAACACTTCCACAGGCAGCAGGTCAACACTTCCACAGGCAGCAGGTCAACACTTCCACAGGCAGCAGGTCAACACTTCCACAGGCAGCAGATCAACACTTCCACAGGCAGCAGGCCAACACCTCCACAGAGAGGATATCAACACTTTCACAGGCAGCAGGTCAACACTTCCACAGGCAGCAGATCAACACTTCCACAGGGAGGAGATCAACACTTCCACAGGCAGCAGGTCAACACTTCCACAGGCAGCAGATCAACACTTCCACAGGCAGCAGGGCAACACCTCCACAGGCAGCAGATCAACACTTCCACAGGCAGCAGGTCAACAATTCCACAGGCAGGAGATCAACACTTCCACAGGGAGGAGATCAACACTTCCACAGGCAGCAGGTCAACACTTCCACAGGCAGCAGATCAACACTTCCACAGGCAGCAGGTCAACACTTCCACAGGCAGCAGGTCAACACTTCCACAGGCAGCAGGTCAACACTTCCACAGGCAGCAGGTCAACACTTCCACAGGCAGCAGGTCAACACTTCCACAGGCAGCAGATCAACACTTCCACAGGCAGCAGGCCAACACTTCCACAGAGAGGATATCAACACTTTCACAGGCAGCAGGTCAACACTTCCACAGGCAGCAGATCAACACTTCCACAGGGAGGAGATCAACACTTCCACAGGCAGCAGGTCAACACTTCCACAGGCAGCAGATCAACACTTCCACAGGCAGCAGGTCAACACTTCCACAGGCAGCAGATCAACACTTCCACAGGCAGCAGATCAACACTTCCACAGGGAGGAGATCAACACTTCCACAGGCAGCAGGTCAACACTTCCACAGGCAGCAGGTCAACACTTCCACAGGCAGCAGGTCAACACTTCCACAGGCAGCAGGTCAACACTTCCACAGGCAGCAGGTCAACACTTCCACAGGCAGCAGGTCAACACTTCCACAGGCAGCAGATCAACACTTCCACAGGCAGCAGGCCAACACTTCCCAGAGAGGATATCAACACTTTCACAGGCAGCAGGTCAACACTTCCACAGGCAGCAGATCAACACTTCCACAGGGAGGAGATCAACACTTCCACAGGCAGCAGGTCAACACTTCCACAGGCAGCAGATCAACACTTCCACAGGCAGCAGGTCAACACCTCCACAGGCAGCAGATCAACACTTCCACAGGCAGCAGGTCAACAATTCCACAGGCAGCAGATCAACACTTCCACAGGCAGCAGGTCAACACTTCCACAGGCAGCAGGTCAACACTTCCACAGGCAGCAGGTCAACACTTCCACAGGCAGCAGGTCAACACTTCCACAGGCAGCAGATCAACACTTCCACAGGCAGCAGGCCAACACCTCCACAGAGAGGATATCAACACTTTCACAGGCAGCAGGTCAACACTTCCACAGGCAGCAGATCAACACTTCCACAGGGAGGAGATCAACACTTCCACAGGCAGCAGGTCAACACTTCCACAGGCAGCAGATCAACACTTCCACAGGCAGCAGGGCAACACCTCCACAGGCAGCAGATCAACACTTCCACAGGCAGCAGGTCAACAATTCCACAGGCAGGAGATCAACACTTCCACAGGGAGGAGATCAACACTTCCACAGGCAGCAGGTCAACACTTCCACAGGCAGCAGATCAACACTTCCACAGGCAGCAGGTCAACACTTCCACAGGCAGCAGGTCAACACTTCCACAGGCAGCAGGTCAACACTTCCACAGGCAGCAGGTCAACACTTCCACAGGCAGCAGGTCAACACTTCCACAGGCAGCAGATCAACACTTCCACAGGCAGCAGGCCAACACTTCCACAGAGAGGATATCAACACTTTCACAGGCAGCAGGTCAACACTTCCACAGGCAGCAGATCAACACTTCCACAGGGAGGAGATCAACACTTCCACAGGCAGCAGGTCAACACTTCCACAGGCAGCAGATCAACACTTCCACAGGCAGCAGGGCAACACCTCCACAGGCAGCAGATCAACACTTCCACAGGCAGCAGGTCAACAATTCCACAGGCAGCAGATCAACACTTCCACAGGCAGCAGGTCAACACTTCCACAGGCAGCAGGTCAACACTTCCACAGGCAGCAGGTCAACACTTCCACAGGCAGCAGATCAACACTTCCACAGGCAGCAGGCCAACACTTCCACAGAGAGGATATCAACACTTTCACAGGCAGCAGGTCAACACTTCCACAGGCAGCAGATCAACACTTCCACAGGGAGGAGATCAACACTTCCACAGGCAGCAGGTCAACACTTCCACAGGCAGCAGATCAACACTTCCACAGGCAACACTTGCTTAACTCGTCTGAAAGTAAACAACACACTTTGTTTCTTCTCATCAGACATGTTTTGAACCTTCGTGTTTTATGCAGGAGGGGTCAAGTAGATAGGGGTGACAGTTTGTTTGTTTGTTCTTAGTTGGTCAACTTTTTTTTATTTACCATGATGACAACCACAAGACTGACTGTCCTGAATCCATTTGGTGGAATATGGACCCTATACCACTTGTACTGTAATTGTTTCTTCCCACCATCACACCCATCTTACCATTAAGTCTCTCAGTCCCCATAAAGATGTGATTCATGTGTTGGTGTGGATTTTGCTCACTCTATATACTTTAAGGCAGTCCTACGGGACTCCTGCTCGGAGTACAACTCAGACGTCCATGGCTTACGTCAAGGACGTCACATTGTTACTAGCAATAGGCCGAAACGCAAAAAGATTGTTAGTTAAAGCTGTTACTAGATAACAAGAGACCTTCCTCACTCTCCATTCTCTCTCTTTCTGAATGAGCATTTTTAGTGAGCGTTATTAGCCAGCTCTGTTCATGCCTTTCGTAGTGGGGATGTATTCAGCTCTGACAGACTCAAGCTATGATATGGAACAGTTTGTGTAAAGTTGTAGTAGTTCTGTTGGGGTTATTCTCAGTAGCCCTCTGTTCATTGCCACATATGTACATACTTTGTCGTCAAGCTGTTTCACAGCTTTTGCTTATTAACAGTTAGCCAACCCATCATGATATTATTTTAGGAGGAATCACTCTGGGCTTATCAAGGTTGGCATTGGCAATTATATGAGTAGAAAGGGAGACTAAATGTCCCTTCTCCCATGCCTGTGGAGCAGAACAGTCTGTCTGTCATGAACTGACCATATGAAGCACTCGTGTCAGATATCCTTGGAGCCCTAGTCTATACGGTAATAAAGATGAATAATGCAAATCCTTGGAAACGGCGGCGGATCCCATCGGAAGGAATCAGCATCGTTGTTATTTACCTTGCTGTCAGGCTGGCTCTAGCTCGGCACAGAGAGGTAAACAGATGGCCACTGAAGGCCCCAAGAATGGAGATGCATAAGTAAGACAAATGCTGCAGCTCAGGGTTTAGGTGTTAATCTTACGACATACACTTTCAGTTCAGGTTGTATACAGAATAGTGGGGTTTTACACAGAGGGATTCATAGAGACACCTGAGGCTGGACTTTTAGCCTGTTCATTGAGCATAGCTTACCTAATTTAGATCAAGTGAAGAATATTTCAATGGCTAAAGTTTATTCATTTGAATCTTCCTTTTCAATGTTGACACAAAAGCTGGCACTGCTAGTTATGTTGGGAAGACTGCTGCATTCCACATCAATAATAGTTGAATTTCAAACAAGTTTTTTTTCATAGGACATTTCTGAAAGTCAATGAAAAGAGGTTATTTACCCAGTCTGCAGGACACATTAACTCTGCAGGGAAAATGCTATGTCTTGAGTGGTTAGAGGATGTGAATGAGCCACACGCAGAGAGAGAGGGAGAGAGAGAGAGAGAGAGAGAGAGAGAGAGAGAGAGAGAGAGAGAGAGGAGAGGGAGAGGGAGAGGGAGAGGGAGAGGGAGAGAGAGAGAGAGAGAGAGAGAGAGAGAGGGAGAGGGAGAGAGAGAGAGAGATACCATACTACAGAGAGAGAGAGAGGCCCTACTACAGTGACAACCACCTGCATTCATCCACAGAGCATCGAGCTCTATTCCAATGTTGAAAATGACCAGCTGTCTTCTCTCAACATAAAGACACTCAAGCAGCCTTTTCAATCAATCCTCCATTTTCTCTGCACCACCTGGGCATGGATGGAGGAGAAAGGCAAATGAAAAGCACTTAGTTCAATCCGTTCCCCAAACACTTATTTATTTAGAATTATACAACAGGTGGGTCTAATCCTGAATGCTGATTGGTTAGGTAATTTTCTTAATATTTGTAGAAAGCAGGCAGGCCTGTGGGACTGTACATGGTTATTTGGACATGGGTCTTTGTGTCTTTCTGCCATGGTCAAACATCCTGTCTCTATTGGTCTCTCAGAAACCTGAATAAAATACAGGGAATCTCTGTTTTAGAGATATTTCCCTTCCCTGAAGGTAGTAATTTGAAGGATACAATTGATCTAGTACTATAATTGAAAATACGGTTGCCTGTTTGGTGGTTTATCCAACCCCCTCAGCAATAGTGTTTCTCTTAAATCTTCAATCTGAAGCTCTTCAGGGATTTTCATGGATCTCTCTGTAGCCTGGTTCCTTTCCTCGCTGACTATACACATCTATCCCATAAGAGACAGCTATTGGCATACACTATTCTGTCTGAGATATTGATTACTTACCAGGGGACACATTGCTGTGCCCCTGTTGACCTCAGACTTCTGGATGTCTCTGTGAAACCTGTATTTCAGAGAACTGCTCACCCAGAAGAAGTGCTATATTTCCTCCAGCTCAGTCACCATCAAACTGGAAGAAAAATTTCCTTTGACGTGACAAGCCAGTTCAAGGTACATAAGTTGCTATTGGGGTATATAACTGTCAAAGCACACAACCTTCCATTTGAGATAATATCTGAACTAAAATACACAAATCAATTTGTGGTTAAAAGGCAAAGCCATAAACTAGCAGTGCTCTGGGTCTTGAGGACCAGTGAAGCTTGCCACCCCTGATGAAGGACAAATAAATGTTAGAATATATAATTGTTAGATCCATTAGAATACACAGTTTGAAAACACAACACAATGAGGGATCTCCTCTGGAAACTCAGGGTCTGAACTGTGCGCCTCCCAGGGAAATTGACCAGCTGCTCACTGTGGTCCTGCAGCTCTGCAACCCTGCCCCCGGTGGTACCTCCATTAAACAACGTGTCGTCCTCAATCCCCAGCCGGCGTCACAGAGCCACCATGGCTGCCGCAATGCAATCTACTGCCACCGCAGTCAGTTGACCGTGCTGAAACTGGCCCTAACCTCTGTCATAAAAGATTGGAGGTGTGTACGAGGGCCCTCTGTACTCTGATTTAAAGGGTTCTCGAGTGGAAAAGATGAAGAGCGCTGGAGAGATCGGTCCTCTTTTGTGAAGGCCATGGCTATCGATCTTGAATGGGTCCACTGCATTCATTGTGCGGAGGCTAGGGTTTAGCAAGTGAATGCATTTTTATTCCCGTAGCTCATAGAAGTGGGCTGACCAGAACTTTTAGATTGAGATATCTGTGCTTGAAATGTTATTCTAGTGCACAGTCATTTCCCGATAGAAGATGCAGCTTCAGCTGTCAGTGTTTCATTTGTTTTGTGGTGATGGTGGCCCCCATCGTCCACCCTGTGATTAAAAGGCAATCTGATTGTCAAACTTACAACATTGTATGACCTTGTATGACAGGGTGAATTGCCAAATCGTATTGCTTTGACTTTAGTCCCCATGACAACACAGCCGGGTACAGTTTAAACACTGTGGGCGGAGACTATTGTACAGAGGGATAGAAACACCTTTGAAATGAGTGACAGGCACCCTCATGCCATGGAGAGAATGAAACAAGGATGCTATTACTCTAAGGACAAATCAAATCAAATTATATTTATCACATGCACCGAGTACAGCTGGTGTAAACCTTTCAGTGAAATGCTTGCATACAAACCTTTTCCAACGATGCAGTTTAAAAGATTATTATATATAATTTTTTATAGTAACTAACATAAAAAAACTAGAATGGAGCTATATAGAGGCAGTAGAAGTACCAGATCAACAGCCCTGTGAAAAGGAAGGATGTGCCTATTAAATGTGTTGTTGCTAAGGGACTCTGTGTCTAGTCCTTATTTAATTTTGTGTGGAATTAATAACAGTCTTGCTTTATGTTTGTCGTATAGAAAGAGTTGAGACAAAATGTCTTGTGACAAAATATAATGTGCACCGCATCCACAAGACGGTAGCTGCTAATAGGTAGGACCTGATCAAAAAAGGCAGGATCTCTACCATGAGTAACACTTAGAAAGTCTTGTGCTTTCATGCAGGAAATCTGTGCATCAGTCCTTTGAAAAAGGCACGTTTTCATTCATGAGTGAAGGGCTATAGCAATCTGCCTGTTGCAGGAGCCCTCTGTAAGGAAGAAAGGACAGGGGGTGAATAGAAAATGAAAAAGAGAGAAAGAGAGAGTGGAATGTGGTGTTTGAAGGAGAAGAGTTCCAGCCAAGAATTGCTTCATTCCATCTATGTAATTGTCCTTGGTTCCATTGCTGGTACTGCTGATGGAGGACTGTGACACGCGAACGCACACACACACACACACACACACACACACACACACACACACACACACACACACACACACACACACACACACACACACACACACACACACACACACACACACACACACACACACACACACACACACACACACACACACACACACACACAGACACACAGACAAGTGTTTAGAATTCCAAAACAGCCTTTGCCTTTGACCTCCCTCCAACCCACTCTGGGAGCAGGCAGATTACATTGATAGTGGTATATTGTTTTCATTGATTTGCTTTCATTTGCAATATGTCACTCATCTGTGTTTAACTGGGCGCACTGAAAGCTGTCCAGGGAGTACAGTGGTGGACCAGTGGCCCTCAGCAACAACACAGCCTGGCTTCAGCTCAATTACCCACAGTTAATTAACAGTCACTCTGCTGTTGGAACTACTGTGAACACAAATGACGAATGCACTGTTTATGTACTGTGCTGGATGAATGTTTAGGACTTATTATGGATGTGGAATTGTTGAAAACATCATATTTCTGGACTATTAAACATCATTGATATGCGGCATTAGTGTACATCAGTGTACATTAGGCTGGAAATTACATTTGAATCTGTATGTCTGAGGCATACCTATTTGAACAGTATACGGTCTATCGGTAATTGTATTGATTTAAAAAGTAAGCATAGCAAGCCATTATTTTCCCTCCATGCCTTTTACCTAATTTCCTTTTCATGTATAGCAGCTGGTCCTCTCTGCCCCTTCTCTTCTCTGCCTCCATTACATAACCTCCTCACCTCTCTCTTCTCTGCCTCCATTACATAACCTCCTCACCTCTCTCTTCTCTGCCTCCATTACATGACCTCCTCACCTCTCTCTTCTCTGCCTCCATTACATAACCTCCTCACCTCTCTCTTCTCTGCCTCCATTACATGACCTCCTCACCTCTCTCTTCTCTGCCTCCATTACATAACCTCCTCACCTCTCTCTTCTCTGCCTCCATTACATGACCTCCTCACCTCTCTCTTCTCTGCCTCCATTACATAACCTCCTCACCTCTCTCTTCTCTGCCTCCATTACATAACCTCCTCACCTCTCTCTTCTCTGCCTCCATTACATGACCTCCTCACCTCACTCTTCGATGCCTCCATTACATAACCTCCTCACCTCTCTCTTCTCTGCCTCCATTACATAACCTCCTCACCTCTCTCTTCTCTGCCTCCATTACATAACCTCCTCACCTCTCTCTTCTCTGCCTCCATTACATAACCTCCTCACCTCTCTTTTCTCTGCCTCCATTACATGACCTCCTCACCTCTCTCTTCTCTGCCTCCATTACATAACCTCCTCACCTCTCTCTTCTCTGCCTCCATTACATAACCTCCTCACCTCTCTCTTCTCTGCCTCCATTACATAACCTCCTCACCTCTCTCTTCTCTGCCTCCATTACAACCTCCTCACCTCTCTCTTCTCTGCCTCCATTACAACCTCCTCACCTCTCTCTTCTCTGCCTCCATTACATAACCTCCTAACCTCTCTCTCCTCTGCCTCCATTACATAGCCTCCTCACCTCTCTCTTCTCTGCCTCCATTACATAACCTCCTCACCTCTCTCTTCTCTGCCTCCATTACATAACCTCCTCACCTCTCTCTTCTCTGCCTCCATTACATGACCTCCTCACCTCTCTCTTCTCTGCCTCCATTACATAACCTCCTCACCTCTCTCTTCTCTGCCTCCATTACATAACCTCCTCACCTCTCTCTTCTCTGCCTCCATTACATAACCTCCTCACCTCTCTCTTCTCTGCCTCCATTACATAACCTCCTCACCTCTCTCTTCTCTGCCTCCATTACATAACCTCCTCACCTCTCTCTTCTCTGCCTCCATTACATAACCTCCTCACCTCTCTTTTCTCTGCGAACCATTACATGACCTCCTCACCTCTCTCTTCTCTGCCTCCATTACATAACCTCCTCACCTCTCTCTTCTCTGCCTCCATTACATAACCTCCTCACCTCTCTCTTCTCTGCCTCCATTACATAACCTCCTCACCTCTCTCTCCTCTGCCTCCATTACATAGCCTCCTCACCTCTCTCTTCTCTGCCTCCATTACATAACCTCCTCACCTCTCTCTTCTCTGCCTCCATTACATAACCTCCTCACCTCTCTCTTCTCTGCCTCCATTACATGACCTCCTCACCTCTCTCTTCTCTGCCTCCATTACATAACCTCCTCACCTCTCTCTTCTCTGCCTCCATTACATAACCTCCTCACCTCTCTCTTCTCTGCCTCCATTACATAACCTCCTCACCTCTCTCTTCTCTGCCTCCATTACATAACCTCCTCACCTCTCTCTTCTCTGCCTCCATTACATAACCTCCTCACCTCTCTCTTCTCTGCCTCCATTACATAACCTCCTCACCTCTCTCTTCTCTGCCTCCATTACATAACCTCCTCACCTCTCTCTTCTCTGCCTCCATTACATAACCTCCTCACCTCTCTCTTCTCTGCCTCCATTACATAACCTCCTCACCTCTCTCTTCTCTGCCTCCATTACATAACCTCCTCACCTCTCTCTTCTCTGCCTCCATTACATAACCTCCTCACCTCTCTCTTCTCTGTCTCCATGACATGACCTCCTCACCTCTCTCTCCTCTGCCTCCATTACATAGCCTCCTCACCTCTCTCTTCTCTGCCTCCATTACATAACCTCCTCACCTCTCTCTTCTCTGCCTCCATTACATGACCTCCTCACCTCACTCTTCGATGCCTCCATTACATAACCTCCTCACCTCTCTCTTCTCTGCCTCCATTACATAACCTCCTCACCTCTCTCTCCTCTGCCTCCATTACATAGCCTCCTCACCTCTCTCTTCTCTGCCTCCATTACATAACCTCCTCACCTCTCTCTTCTCTGCCTCCATTACATAGCCTCCTCACCTCTCTCTTCTCTGCCTCCATTACATAACCTCCTCACCTCTCTCTTCTCTGCCTCCATTACATAACCTCTTCACCGCTCTCTTCTCTGCCTCCATTACATAACCTCCTCACCTCTCTCTTCTCTGTCTCCATTACATAACCTCCTCACCTCTCTCTTCTCTGTCTCCATGACATGACCTCCTCACCTCTCTCTTCTCTGCCTCCATTACATGACCTCCTCACCTCACTCTTCGATGCCTCCATTACATAACCTCCTCACCTCTCTCTTCTCTGTCTCCATGACATGACCTCCTCACCTCTCTCTCCTCTGCCTCCATTACATAGCCTCCTCACCTCTCTCTTCTCTGCCTCCATTACATAACCTCCTCACCTCTCTCTTCTCTGCCTCCATTACATAACCTCCTCACCTCTCTCTTCTCTGTCTCCATGACATGACCTCCTCACCTCTCTCTCCTCTGCCTCCATTACATAGCCTCCTCACCTCTCTCTTCTCTGCCTCCATTACATAACCTCCTCACCTCTCTCTTCTCTGCCTCCATTACATGACCTCCTCACCTCACTCTTCGATGCCTCCATTACATAACCTCCTCACCTCTCTCTTCTCTGCCTCCATTACATAACCTCCTCACCTCTCTCTCCTCTGCCTCCATTACATAGCCTCCTCACCTCTCTCTTCTCTGCCTCCATTACATAGCCTCCTCACCTCTCTCTTCTCTGCCTCCATTACATAACCTCCTCACCTCTCTCTTCTCTGCCTCCATTACATAACCTCTTCACCGCTCTCTTCTCTGCCTCCATTACATAACCTCCTCACCTCTCTCTTCTCTGTCTCCATTACATAACCTCCTCACCTCTCTCTTCTCTGTCTCCATGACATGACCTCCTCACCTCTCTCTTCTCTGCCTCCATTACATGACCTCCTCACCTCACTCTTCGATGCCTCCATTACATAACCTCCTCACCTCTCTCTTCTCTGTCTCCATGACATAACCTCCTCACCTCTCTCTCCTCTGCCTCCATTACATAGCCTCCTCACCTCTCTCTTCTCTGCCTCCATTACATAACCTCCTCACCTCTCTCTTCTCTGCCTCCATTACATAACCTCTTCACCGCTCTCTTCTCTGCCTCCATTACATAACCTCCTCACCTCTCTCTTCTCTGTCTCCATTACATGACCTCCTCACCTCTCTCTCATCTGCATCCATTACATGACCTCCTCACCTCTCTCTTCTCTGCCTCCATTACCTCCTCACCTCTCTCTTCTCTGCCTCCATTACATGTCCTCCTCACCTCTCTCTTCTCTGCCTCCATTACATGTCCTCCTCAGCTCTCTCTTCTCTCCTCTGCCTCCATTACATGACCTCATCTCTCTCTCCTCTGCCTCCATTACATGACCTCCTCATCACTCTCTCCTCTGCCTCCATTACATGACCTCCTCATCTCTCTCTCTCTCCTTCTCTCATCTGCCTCCATTACATGACCTCATCTCTCTCATCTGCCTCCATTACATGACCTCCTCATCTCTTCTCTCCTCTGCCTACATTACATGACCTCCTCATCTCTTCTCTCCTCTGCCTCCATTACATGACCTCCTCATCTCTCTCTCTCCTTCTCTCATCTGCCTCCATTACATGACCTCATCTCTCTCATCTGCCTCCATTACATGACCTCCTCATCTCTTCTCTCCTCTGCCTACATTACATGACCTCCTCATCTCTTCTCTCCTTCTCTCCTCTGCCTACATTACATGACCTCCTCATCTCTTCTCTCCTCTGCCTACATTACATGACCTCCTCATCTCTTCTCTCCTTCTCTCATCTGCCTCCATTAAATGACCTCCTCATCTCTCTCTCCTCTGCCTCCATTACATGACCTCCTCATCTCTTCTCTCCTCTGCCTCCATTACATGACCTCCTCATCCCTCTCCCCTCTGCCTCCATTACATTACCTCCTCATCTCTTCCCTCCTCTGCCTCCATTACATGACCTCCTCACCTCTCTCTCTAGCCTTGATAAGAGAAAATCTATAAGGAAAGGCAATTTGGAGCAGCATTAACCGTGGCTTGACCTCTGATCCTGCTCCATGTTGTTAAGCATCCTACAGTAAAGTGCTGTGCTGTTGTCCAACACACACACACACACACACACACACACACACACACACACACACACACACACACACACACACACACACACACACACACACACACACACACACACACACACACACACACACACACACACACACACACACACACACACACACTAGCCCTGTTGTGTTCCTCACCTGCTATCCTCACACAGAGACAGGGATTATCCATTCCCTTGCTGTAAAACGTTTCTCTTTCTCTATTCTGTTTCCCCCTAAAACATGACCTTTTACCTGTTCAACAAACGCTGACCACTGTATGTAGTTCATGTGATTGGGGTCCAGTTGATACCCCTTTCTTAATAAAATGTTGTGCAATGTCTCTTTGAATTACAGCAGTTATGGTGTGTCTACATTGGCAACTACTGTGTAGACGGTAGCTATAGAATCGTTTGGAAGACAAAAGTAAATCTCAATATGCAATATAAAGTCATTTCTCTAAGCCTAATTTCTCAATGTCCACTTTATTTGAAAGCTGGAGTGTGTTGAAAGCAGTGGTGGAAAAAGTACCCAATTGTCATACTTGGGTAAAAGTATAGATACAGTGCCTCGCGAAAGTATTCGGCCCCCTTGAACTTTGCGACCTTTTGCCACATTTCAGGCTTCAAACATAAAGATATAAAACTGTATTTTTTTGTGAAGAATCAACAACAAGTGGGACAAAATCATGAAGTGGAACGACATTTATTGGATATTTCAAACTTTTTTAACAAATCAAAAACTGAAGAATTGAGCGTGCAAAATTATTCAGCCCCTTTACTTTCAGTGCAGCAAACTCTCTCCAGAAGTTCGGTGAGGATCTCTGAATGATCCAATGTTGACCTAAATGACTAATGATGATAAATACAATCCACCTGTGTGTAATCAAGTCTCCGTATAAATGCACCTACACTGTGATAGTCTCAGAGGTCCGTTAAAAGCGCAGAGAGCATCATGAAGAACAAGGAACACACCAGGCAGGTCCGAGATACTGTTGTGAAGAAGTTTAAAGCCGGATTTGGATAGAAACATATTTCCCAAGCTTTAAACATCCCAAGGAGCACTGTGCAAGCGATAATATTGAAATGGAAGGAGTATCAGACCACTGCAAATCTACCAAGACCTGGCCATCCCTCTAAACTTTCAGCTCATACAAGGAGAAGATTGATCAGAGATGCAGCCATTAGGCCCATGATCACTCTGGATGAACTGCAGAGATCTACAGCTGAGGTGGGAGATTCTGTCCATAGGACAACAATCAGTCGTATATTGCACAAATCTGGCCTTTATGGAAGAGTGGCAAGAAGAAAGTAATTTCTTAAAGAAAGTTACTAATAGAAAGTTACTTAAGTAAAAGTGAAATTCACCCAGTAAAATACTACTTCACCCAGTAAAATACTACTTGAGTAAAAGTCTAAAAGTATTTGGTTCTAATAGTAAAAGTAAATGTAATTGCTGAAATATACTTAAGTATCAAAAGTAAAAGTATAAATCATTTCAAATTCTTTATATTAAGGAAAGCAGACGGCACCATTGTCTTGTTTTTCAAATGTATGGATAGCCAGGGTTACACTCCAACACTCAGATATAATTTACAAAAGAAGCATGCGTGTTTAGTGAGTCTGCCAGATCAGAGGCAGTAGGGATGACCAGGGATGTTCTCTTGATAAGTGCATGTATTGGACCATTTTCCTGTCCTGCTAAGGACATTTATCATGTAACGAGTACTTTTGGGTGTCAGGGAAAATGTTTGGAGTAGAAAGTACATTATTGTCTTTAGGAATGTGGTGAAGTAGAAGTTAAAGTAAAGTACAGATTCCCCCCCCCCCCCAAAACGAGAGTACTTAAATAGTACTGTGAAGTATTTTTACTTAAGTACTTTACACAACTGGTTGTAAGATTGTCCCTGCAGTAGTTACCTTCAAAAGCGGTTGCAGTAGGTAAACTGACGGGGCAAGAAAGTATGTTTAACAGAAAACAAAGTGCGCTGACAATAACCTCTGGGTTTTCACCTTGTTATGAGCTATCTGGAGGATTCTTCCTCAGAGAGTTCCGACTCGCGGTAACACCGTTTCTTTTAACCAAATGCAATCTTTGTCAGTGTAGGCATTAAATCCACTGAAAAGGGAGAAACGCTTACTCCTTTAGTTCAGTGCACCAGCCTTGGCCTCAAAATGTCTCCTATATTATTAATGGCCTAGCACTGAATTAAGGTAGAAATGTCAAGAGGAACCACTCATTGTTGGAGCATGTTTTTTTCAGGCTGTTCTTTAGTTTTTAATAAAAGACTACCAGCTTGCTTCAAGCAACTACTAACTGTAAATAAACAAAGCTGTGCTTCAGAATGAGTAACACTGTGTGGTGATTCACAACATGCTGGTGCAAACACATACCATCTATGATTACTCCTCATTAATCTACACTTCGCTACTAACTGTAAATACATGTCCTAACTTGCTCATCCTGTCCACCGTCATGGTAGATGGTACGCCATAGTTTCATCTCGTCATAAGGTGTATAGCAGAGGTCCCAGTCAGCCCCGTGCTGAAGATAAGGCAACACTGTGTAATAATGACTGTTTTCACACTCAGACCATATGAAGTAGAAACTGCAATTAGCGTGTTTCTCATGGCTCATTGAGTCCATTCTCACTCTGAGGTGGACTCCATAGAAACACAGACTGAATCCACTGAGGTTTGTCTCCAACAGTCCCCATCAGTTCCCCATTAAAGTGTCGTTAAGCCCAGGTCATGTTCACTATCTCTGTCTTACTTGGTTCACTGTGGCTGTTACCACCTACACGCCATGAGGACGATGCCACAGAGACTACAGCAGTATGAGTAAATGTAATTCTTTGCCACGTCGTTTAATGACACTGCCAACACACTGGGGCTGTAGCCAACATCTGACTGACTTTTATACATATTAGGCCTACATATTTGACACTCAATCCCCTCTATTTGCCCAGAATTCTATGAAGCACACTATGTTTTTTCCTTGAAAAAGATGCATTTCACCTCAATAGGACAACCTGGTGTTGTAAGTAATCATATTGTTTCCATGGAGTTTTAGGGTGATGAAATGTAACAGAAAGCAATAGGGAGGTACAACTTTGCACAGACTTCAAAGGGAAGTGAAGTTCTGACCCGTGCTTTCAAAGTGATACCGCTGTTATAGGCTCAGGCTCTCTCTTTCTCTCTAGCTGTTGCATCTGGTGGTTCTCCAGCTAAACCATGCTCCTTGATCTCGGTTTACAGAGAGGAGTGGAGGAGTGGACTCCTAACAGGAGAGAGCCAGGTGGCTGGGAGATCAAAGAATTGCTCTGCCTCAGAGCAGAGGTGAGCTGGGGAGGCTGCTGTTTCACTCTGGGGCTGGTCCAGCTGGTGGGCTGGCGAGGCGGGGCTAGCTAGGGAAGATGCTGTGTACACATTCATTACAGACACACATCCAGTACTACATGTTTTCTCACCAACTTGGAATACAAATCTATTTCTGTGTGTTGAAGTAACTGTTGATCCCTGGCCAAGCAGCCTCCTTGCTGTGAGGGAGACTACCTTCTCTGCTCCTATTAATTCAATCCGCTCCAGTTGGACTGTGTAGACCGTTCTCTCAGAACATGATCAGCTTCTCCAGCAGAACGAGTGGGGGTGAACGCTCTGCTGGGCTGATTCTACCATCACCTTCTGGCATTACATGTTTTCACTGCTTTATTGGTGTGAATTTGCTTTGCTCTGTTTCTGTGTTTGTCATCCTTCTTAGGGGCTTTCACACCAAATTGGTTTGGACCGGTTTTTCCTAAATCTGGTTCATTTTCCTCCTTAGTTCGGTTATATCTCCACTCGGGAGCACACTAAACAATGCTACGTGGTTCCTTCAGAAAGGATGGTCTCAGTCTGATTCCATTCCTACTGTGGTGCGTTTTTTAATGTTATTTTTTACAATACTTTTTTTATTGTCACACAAACTGCATTGTTTTATAGTGTGAACCATATTAGTATGGCACCCCTGGAGCAAATTAGAGTTAAGTGTTGTCGTGTGTTTGGCTATGCCGGATTAAGTGATATAACATGCTGTTCTATAAAATAATTTCTCTGAATAAATATTACCTGATTAAGCTAATCAGGTAAATGTAATTAACTAGAAAGTCGGGGCACCACAAAATAATGTTTATAGAGCTGTTATCTTCCGAATAAACTCTTAAAGACCTAGTAATCTTTTACATCAGTAGCAGTCAATATTTAATGATCACTTTATTCAGTCTCATATGAAAGTTATAAATTCTTGGTTATCTTCACGAACCCTGGCTAACAAGTTGAATCAGCAATACAAAATGTGGTTTAATTATTTATTTACTAAATACCTAAATACTCAGAATCAGAACAGAATTACATCTACACAGAATGGATCATACATTGATTACAAATTATGTCATAAAGGAAAACGTCCCAAGCGGACGGAACAGATGGTTACACGAAGAAAGGGGGTTGGGTTTTGAATGAAAGAGCGGGAAGGCTGAGGAACAAAGATTTTGTGTCTCTATCGGGCCTTAGGCAGCTATGCTATCGTAAATACAGTATCTTATGCATTCTAAATAACAACCCATTTGAAATAGGAAAATGCAATAAATATTTACTCTAAGCTGGGCTTTGGTAGATTGGTCATTGATAGATGGTCGGGTTGTCCAGCATGGATCTCTTGTCTTCTGAAGTGGTGAACTGGAGCGTGGTAGAATGGATTCTCTGTCCGTCCTCTCCTAGCCCACGTTTACAGCTGTGGTTGCTAATGCAACGGCTAGGAGGTATCCCTTCTTTAGTGAATAAGAGTTCAAAGTTCATACCAAGTTGCCGTACTTCAAGCTCATGCTATATTCTGGCTGGTATAGTCGAAATTCATCCATTCAGCATGTTGATCGTCATCTTCACGTTGAAATTCGATGCTAATTTCGTTAGGTTCTTGTCGTTCAACCAGAGCTCACACTGAGGTTGGCTTAGTTCTGTAGGTGTTCTTTGTCTTTTTAACGTGGGGACCGCCGTCCTCTCGTCCTTGGAACCGAAAGTTGAATTTTCATCAATGGGTTTATATAGTGGTGAAAGAAGGGCGTGCTTCATAGTTTACAACCAAAGTCTGTTCACTTGGGCAGGCCCTCTGAGTGAGCAGAGTTTCTCTATGACAAACCGTTCTCTCATTTAAGAAGCTACAATTACATGTAATCTTTTCACAAATAGTTTCATATTTAAATTAAACAACAATTCCATGTGAATCGGATAACTGGAATGTGTCGACTTTCCAAGATACAGTTTATGTCATCCTATCATTAGTAGTAATGTCTCAGACAAAAACTGATCTGAGATCATATTCATTAAGTATCAACGCATATTTCAAACTGGTTGGATTAACGAAATATGGTTCGGTTTCCCACCTTTCGATGTTACCAGACTCTCTATGTTACAAAGGCATTTTCAATAGTCACATCGGTAGAGTAGAGAGCGGAAAAAGGGGAAAGGTATTTATGGGGGTCATAAACCTCCCCCAACAGGCCAACGTCATGACAGTGCCTTGCTCAAGGTCACATTGGTAGATTATTCACCGGCTCGGATAATCAAACCTTTCGGTTACTGGCCCAACACTCTAAACGCTAGGCTCCCTGCCGCCCTACCAGAACCAGAGCTGCGCAGTATAAGGCCTATTGGTTACCTGACTGCCAGCGTGTGATTAAATGCACGTAGTACCAAACCTTGATTTCTCTGAAACATTATGTGAGTAACACTAGCAGCGCATTTATGAGTGCATCTGATGCCGATTAGAGGAGACAAGGGCTATACCGGGGATATAGGCTAATGAATATCTTCTATTCCCGTTGCAGTCAGAACGGCTATTTTCTCCCGCATGTTGTTGGAAGACCAAAGAGAAAGTAATATAAGGTTTGGGACACAAGTTATGCTTCATGATAATCATAGATGGATTTAACGTGAGGATATACAAATGACTTGGATGAACACATGGTTTTGTTTAGGCCTTTTAGTTTGGCAATGTGAAACCAACACTCTAAAGAAACACCAAAGAAAAAAAATACAAAGTAACAAATAACCGAAGCCATGTGTGAAAATGCTCTTAGTTACAAAGAGGACATGGACTGATAAGTAAAATATCCGGAGAAGCATTACATTCTGCCAATCAGCTAGTGGACCTACCCTAGCCCATGCATATGAAAGGGGGAGAGGAGTGAGAGGAGAGGAACTGGGAAGGAAAGGAGTGAGGGGAGAGAGGAGGAAGAAGGAGAATGGAGGAGAGGAAAGGAGAAGTGAGGGAGAGAAGAGGAGTTAGGGGAGAGGAGGAGGTGGAAAGAAGAGTCTCCTGTAGAGGGGAGAGAAGGTGCCGGCTGTGATAAAACAGGAAAGGAACATTCCTTCATTTGTCGAGACCATTATCTATGTGTAATTATCTATGTTTAACATGCTGTCAGTGGTTTAGGCAGCACTGCTTTCACTCTGCACTTACGCAGAGCTACAGTATTAGTAGGGCACAGTAGTCAACTACTTTTTTAGATTAGCTTCTATCGAAGTCTCTGGTTTGAAGAGTTGTTTGTATAGACATCTGGCGTTAGAGTAAGCATTAAGCTCACTAAAGACGTTTTTGTTCTGAACCTCTTGTGGTGTTTAGTTTATTTGTGTCTCAGATTGTGACAAGAGAGATGTGAGCCATATGATCTCAAAGCTCCTGCTTCCCACAATAGCAGAATGTGGAGATGGTTTCATAATCAGTTAATGATGATGAGTCCTTGGTTGCACTGTGGTGTTTTAAGCTCTATATGTTTGACCAGTGAAGCAAGTCCAGACTGTGGTTTTCTCACAACTGCTGTCTAATGGCTGCATGTTTTCACACGCGCCATTAGACGCAGCAGCCCAAATAAATCATAACAAACATAATTGGGTTTTAATGTGCGTCTCTGGTTGTTTTTACCCAACGTTGCAAGAGCCTGTTTTTAAATGAGCACTACATGTTAATCAGTAGCATCTTGATTATGATTAGTTGAGCCACAGTAATGGTGCTCCCAGTCACGAGTCATTTCATTATTAATTAAGAAACACTTCCAGATTCTCTGGAAAGCAGAAGGATGTTGGGTGATAGCATCAGTTCTCATCTCCCTCCACTCCCCGACACTTTGATGATGCATATTGAGCCGTCTACTAGGCAGAAGCCAAAACAAAACACCCACATCACAATATCAACACAAAAGGATACATCCCCAGATGTATACGTTCATTTAAGTTTTTGTATCAAATAATCTATACCAAATGATTAAACCCTATCACATTAACCCTAATAATCAGTTACAATTAAACTCATCAAAAAAATGATCAATGAAGTGTTGCTTTAATTTGTCATTTATATTCCCTTCAAAAGAGCTAGACTAGAGAATAGGCCTACAGCTCAGTCATCTCCAATCTGATTTAGACCACATTTTCTCCAATGTTTTGACTGGTGTCTGTCTCATGGCCTAATGCAGATTACATAAATAAAACAGATTCTTCCTGGAGATGTCAGGAGCTCCGATATTAATACGAGGGAGACGAGGAGGGAAACCTCTCTTTGCTCCAGGCCGTTCCACTCCCATTCATTTAACAGCCTCTCTTATAACGTGCTCATACTGTACAGTGATATTGATTAGTCCAGTCAAGCACATTAACAGTGAAAGAGGATTGCTGTACCTTCGGCCTCTACCTGTCATGGGGACCCAGCTCTGTGTCAGTCAGTCTATAGGGACCAGACTTCTCTGCATCAGTATCTATGTCTCTACTTCCGATGGGTTGTTAGTTAGTCTTTGGAGTCAAGGTTGCTAACGGGGACTAACGTTGGCTCGTCTGTTAGTTTGCGAGCATTAAGTCCCAGCTGTAGGGAATCCAGCCCTGAACACGAGCCAACTTGTACACAAAGTATACTGTGTGTACTACAGTGTATGTGTGTCTGTACAGTGTGTGTGTGGGCAAAGTTATTGACTATTTTCTAACGTCTTCCAGGTTTATGGGTACAGATGGGAGGCTCTTTGACACTGAGCAATCACTCACTCACCGTTCCTTGGAAAGCATTCCATTAGGCTGCGGTACGGTGGTGAAATCCCCTCTGCTGGCATGTTAGTTCAATCTGCTCTCTTGCTCAAGGTCAGGCCATTTCATTGGCCTCCTGAGAGCGGGCCTTGACAGCTGATCAGGAAGTATATTGACACACAGGCACATAGCCAGGTTGAAGAAGAGAGCAGAGCAGGTGTCTATAGCTCCAGTACAGGCAAATCTGATCTGTGGTCCATTTTCTCCAGGGGTCATGTGCTTTACGGCTTTGACTACCTGCCTGATCTATAATGTTGCCCCCTTGGGTCTTCTTCTCCCAATCTCATCGCTGGCTGCCTCTACATCTCTACATGTTGTTGTACTTCCTACTATATCGCCAACCCCAATTGGATTTCAGCATTACAAACAGAGGACGCTCTCCACAGAACAAAGCAGGAAGATCCTCCATTAAGACATTCAGAATCACCCCACTGCAAGTGTCATTGTTTTTGCTAGTTATGGAGATCTGTATGACGCTCTTACCCTCAAACACACAGAGAGAGGAAATCTGTGAGGAAGGCCTACAGGGGTAGAACTGAGGTCACGGGAGGCTCTCTCTACTGGACTATAGGTGTGAGGTTGAGTATTTCCTTAGAAAATGGTGGCCTTGCTAAACCCCACATGCCTCCAGGGGGCTGGTGGGGTTGCTGGGCGGTATTCATTACATTTAAAGGGCTCCGTGGCTTCTGCCTCTGTCCCGGTGTGGCTGGACTCCTCCTGGAGAGACCAATGCTACATACTCCTCCTGGAGAGACCAATGCTACATACTCCTCCTGGAGAGACCAATGCTACATACTCCTCCTGGAGAGACCAATGCTACATACTCCTCCTGGAGAGACCAATGCTACATACTCCTCCTGGAGAGACCAATGCTACATACTCCTCCTGGAGAGACCAATGCTACATACTCCTCCTGGAGAGAACAATGCTACATACTCCTCCTGGAGAGAACAATGCCACATACTCCTCATGGAGAGACCAATGCTACATGCTTGGCTCCACACACTCTTTAATTATGGGAAATCATTGCACTGCAGACAGATCTAGAGGGCTTTACGTAATGCAGACAGATCTAAAGGACTTTACGTAATGGAGACAGATTTAGAGGGATTTACATAAGTGCCTTAAACACAGCTCAATAGTGATTAGCCCTACAGTCTTTCACCTAGAGCTGTCTTTGGACCTGAAAAACCCTGTAAACGATGTGTGAGTGTGTGCAGTGGTGTAAAGTACTCAAGTAAAAATAAGTAATTCTTAAGTCTTTTTCTTGGGTGTCTGCACTTTACTATTCACTTTACTAACTTTTACTTTTACTTTCCAATATTCCAAAATAAAATGTTGTACTTTTTACATTTTCCCTGACACTCAAAAGTACTCATTACATTTTGAATGCAATTCACACACTTATCAAGAGAATATCCTTGGTCATCTCTACTGCCTCTGATCTGGTGGACTCACTAAACACAAATGTGTTGTATGTAAATTATTTCTGAGTGTTGGAGTGTGCCCCTAGCTATCCGTAAAAAAAAAACATTAAAATTGTGCTGTCTGGTTTGCTTAATATAAGGAATTTGAAATTATTTATATACTTATATACTTAAGTATATTTGACTAATTTCATGTACTTTTGATACTTAAGTATATTTAAAACCTAATACTTTTACTCAAGTAGTATTTTACTGGGTGACTTCCACTTTTACTTGAGTCATTTTATATTGAGGTATCTTGACTTTTACTCAAGTATGACAATTGGGTACTTTTTACAGCAATGTGTGTGTGAGTGGCTTTCAATGGTAGAAATCAGAGGAAGCTTAGGAAGAAAGAATGAAGAGCCTCTGGGACCTCTGGGACCTGACTGAGACGTGATAAATAATTGTTTGTGGAAAGGCCTTGGCGAGTGGCGTGAGGCATGGAGGGAGGGTGGTGGTAAGGGGGTGGATAGCGGGCAGCCAATTGAAATGTCAGCAGGATTATGTATTGGTGGCAGCCTAGAGGTCATGGAGCACAGCCTGCTCTTCAGGAGCAGTTTACTACCACTCACCTGGCTGTGAGGAGGAAAGGTCAGCAACACAGGGAGGGAGCTCTGCCTCCTCCTCCATCTCCTTGCTAACTCCTTATTCCTTCTGAGGAACACATCACTGCCCATGTGTGAATATTTAAATTCCTCATTACTTTGGAATGATTACTTTAGCATTCACGCCATCTGAATACATATGAGTTCCTGGTTTGGGGATGTGTGTTCAGGCAGATTCTTTAAATTCATAAAATGCACCCCCTATTAAAACATATGACTTCCAGGTTTGGGCTGATTTATATTCAGGCAGAGCAGGAGAGGCTTGGTGATTTCCAGGCATGCTAAGCACACAGGTCCAGGGTGAGGAAGAGTGCTCTCCGAGCAGTATAATGAGATGATGTAGCTCCACTGGAGAGGACGCGCTCAAGCCATGGAATGATTAGCACGGCCAAGTACAGCAGAGGCTCAATAAGTTACTGCTTAGTGAAGCAAGCACAGGTTATTTCCAGGCTGGTCTTACGGCTGTATACTGTACATCATGGGCCAATTTAGGAACTGTTTGCACCTGTACAATGTCTGCTTTTTTTCAGAGAGGACTGAAGAGAAAAATCAAAGAGAAAACTTGACACTTTTTCCGTTATTTCATTTGCGCCCTTTCCTTGTAATTTTCATCAGACCTTCACCATTTTGACTGCAAGTCTCCCTTGGTCTTGTATCAACGACTGGGGACTTATCCATCTGACACTGAAGCACCATCCAGCTTTTCTTCTCTAGTTTGTGTCATCCTGTTTTCTCCGCTTGAACAGCAGCAGCTAGTGTCTTAAATATAACTGGTCATTATCATTCAGGTCCTAACCATGGGGATGTGGAGGGGATTTGCACTATCTGGCCCCGGATGACAACGGTGAAATCCCATTAAACCTCCTGTACTTCCTGAGACAAAATACTCTCCTTCCTTAACCGCTTTCCTTTCCGTTTGGACTTGATATCAGCTTCCCAGAGCCCCCCTGCTGTGGAGAGATACTTTGCTGTTGACATTCTGCTCTATTTCCATGCTCCCTGGTCTTCCGTTTGACCAGTGTCATAGTAATGATCTGATTCAGCACAAACATCTGTCATCACACCATAGATCTCAGGGACGGCATCTTCCGTCTGCAGAATACTCCCAACAATCTACTAAAAGAAGAAAAAAATCCAACTCTGTTCTCTGATTTAAAGTTGTCTTGCCATAAATGTCACTTTAATGGGCAGTATTTGTCTCTCTCCTACCTGACCACCACAGGGTTCATGCTGGCTAATGCTATAGATCCCATTTTTGCCCAAGGGAGGGTAGATTTACTTGCTCCACTTTGAACCTTTTAGCTGTTTTGTTAGTATAACTATTACAGATGTATACACCACTGCCACCCACCACATTGGGTGCCAATTTCCATACTAAACCAATCTTAAGAGAAACACTTGCTCAGTTGTCAGCTTTTTTCCTCCAATCTATCCTCCAGTGTTTAATGAAGATATTACGGCACGATGTGGGAAGTGAGATTCTGATGAGTCACTTTTAAACAGTACAGATCACAGCCTTGAGGGGATTTGTACATCAGCCTTCCCTCTCTGTTTTATCTCTGGCAGATACTTTTGTGTCGGCAGCATCAGTTTTTCAGATAAATCCTGCAATGTCCTGGATAAACATCTGAAGAGAGGCTTTGTAGTTCTAATTAGAATAGTGCAGTGAGCTACAGGCTAAGGGGCAGACAGACATGTTTCCTGCTTTCTTCTTCTGGAGTTTGACACCTCAAACAACAGCAGTTATCTTGTCGGCTACTGGCTGCAATATGCTGTTTTGCTCTTAAATGGTGCTCCAACAAAAGAGTGAAACGGCTAGTTATGCGAAAACGACACCTTCCTGTACCTGTGCTTGTATCATTAAGAATGATTGTCAGGATTGAGAGAGCCACAACTCCAGATCGTCTATCTGACAGTGTCTGGCTTCACATTTCTGTAGATAAAGCCAGTGTAGTTGTGGTACCTTCTCCCAATGATCTGATTCCACAGTAAATACATCTACATACTACAGTGTACCAAATCTAACCTGATGTTCATGTCTGGCTCTGGAAGGCTAGGACTTTTTGATGCTCTGAGATAATAGTGCTACCAGTAGTAGGCTACCTATGCCCAATTTTTGTTTGAAGGATGAAATTCACATTGAAGGATGAAATTAAAATGACATTTGATGAAGCTTTAAGCTGTTCTTCAAATCCATTCTTGGGAGTAGATATTCACAAGTATTGCAGTGCTTCGAATAATACTTTCCATGTCACTGTGGCTGTAGGCTGTTAACAGGGTTTCTGATAAACAGATGACCTCTCTGTGCTCGCGGTAAACCTTTTGAGTTTAGCTCTATCTGTTAAAGGTCAGTGTTTCTGTGAACAGAGTAACAGGCTGCAGAGGATGATTACAACCTGGCGGACAGTACTCGTAACTCTACAACACACATACACACTCCTCTTTCTCTCAACTCAGCACAGGAAGAACCCACTCACGCTACCTCACAGAAGAGCTGAGGAGAGAGGGAGAAAAGTGGATGGATTGAGTGGCAAGAGGAGGGCCAAGATAGATAGGCAAAAAGGAGCGCAGGAAGAAATGAAATCGGAACGGAATTGAAAGACAGGTATTGGACACTGAGCGTTGGAGGAGGTGGAGTGGTGGATAAGTGTGGCTAGTCTACACATCAGGAGAAACAAAACGGAAGCTGGAGTGGTTGTGAATAAGAGAGGGAGAGATGAGAGAGGGTGGAGGAACAACAGTTAGTGAACAGCATGGGAGAGCCCAGAGGCTGCAAATGAGAACTCTGTAAGGATGTGAGGAGTACTCAGCTCTGATAGGACCCTGTAAGGATGTGAGGAGTACTCAGCTCTGAGAGGACGCTGTAAGAATGTGAAGAGTACTCAGCTCTGAGAGGACCCTGTAAGGATGTGAGGAGTACTCAGCTTTGATAGGACCCTGTAAGGATGTGAGGAGTACTCAGCTTTGATAGGACCCTGTAAGATTGTGAGGAGTACTCAGCTCTGAGAGGACCCTGTAAGGATGTGAGGAGTACTCAGCTTTGATAGGACCCTGTAAGACTGTGAGGAGTACTCAGCTCTGAGAGGACCCTGTAAGGATGTGAGGAGTACTCAGCTCTGAGAGGACCCTGTAAGGATGTGAGGAGTACTCAGCTCTGAGAGGACCCTGTAAGAATGTGAGGAGTACTCAGCTCTGAAACACTGACTTGTGTGTATTTTTATGTGTGTTTCTTTCAATTTGCTCTGTTTATTAAAAAGAGCACAAATTACACAAATTTGAAAACATTTTGTCATGAGAAGTCTTCTTGCATTTTCTTCAAGTTCACAGTTTGTAGTAAAGCACTGTGTGATATCCTGTGGTTTATCAGGATGTGTTTGATCCTGTAATGTTGGGGCTCTATTCAGTCTGTATCGCTGAAGCGCTATAGATCGCGCAATAGAAATATAAAGCTAATTTTTGATTAAGCCGACATGCAGAAAGCCCTTAGCGCAGCGAGCTGTCCATAATGCTTTATATGTGGAGTTAGTCTCTGGCTGGCTAACTGATCCTGTAATCCAGAGGACTGATTAGCTGCTACGTGGAGCACAGAGCAGCTAGCCTCTTTATCTTGTTGTTCCATTGGGCCGCGTGGGGAGGGAGAGGAGTAAAGATGAGGGATGGTCTTGTTGTGCAGCAGGATCTCCACAACCAGACTGCCTGTTGGGGAGTGTCTACAACCCATCGATGTCACCGAAGGGCCTGTAACTCAGACCCAGACTATGCCTACTCCTAGACTAAAATACATCTAATATTAAAGTGTTTTTGTGACCGTTATTATGCGTCATCTGGGTCCAGGAAACCAAACCCTAAAATGTTTCTTTTGTGGTGAGATTCCAGTCGGCTGAATCCTCAGTGTGCCTTCAACAATGATGTCTGCAATGTCCTCCCACTAGGGCTATAGACAGCACTTATCAACATAATGGATTTCTCCATACTGTGAAGGCAGATCTGCTCCCACCAGACGTATTACCTGCGTGTTATATTCTTTAGACCATTACTGCAGTCTTGTCACTAGGCTTATTATTCAAGGTGCAGGCTTTTGAAAGCGCTGTCAAACTGAAAATATTAGATTCAGTGCCTTTGTCAAAAGACCTCTCCTTAATATGAGTGTCAACCCGAAGCCTTTGTTTGAACCAAGCAGGTAGAGATGTGCAGTCCTCAGATGACAGAAAAGGAAGGTGTTTAAAGTATCTGTCTCTGTTTGACTTTAACTAATGGAAAAGCCTGACTGACCCAGAGACCTTGAACTGGATATCAGTGACAGTCTATTAAAGAGGAAATGGCAAGGATTCTGCTTTCATATTCTCGTTCTCATATATTATTCTCATCCATGAGCTCATATGTTGGAGTGAATGTAGGAGCCCCCATCGTGCCCTCATATCTGGCAGCAGAAGTGGATTGACTATAGAGACACACTGGATTGACTGAGTTTGTTAGGGTTGTGTTTTTCTCTCCAGTGTAGACAAATCCAACAGGTTTTTTATCAGTTTCTCATCACTCAAGGGCAATCCCGGTCAGTCTGTCTCCCAAATCAATCCGTTTATCAGCTCACTTGCCTCCCAGATCTCTTCTCCTTTAGGCTGGAGAGATCTGGAGGGATTTCCACTCCACCTCAGAATGTTTGATCTCCATCACAAGTAGAGCTGTTCCCATGTTCTCCACATGACTGATCTATCCATTTTATTGATCCTTTATTCATACAGGTGAACCCATTGAGATTGCTTGTGTTTAAAATCAAATAAAATGTTATTTGTCACATGCTTCGTAAACAACATGTGTAGACTAACAGTGAAATGCTTACTTGCGGGCCCTTTCTAACAATGCACACAGAAAGAAAATAGAGAAATAATAGAAAAGTAATAACACATAATGATAAATACACAATGAGTAACGATAACTTGGCTCTATACACATGGTACCAGTACCAAGTTGATTTGTGCAGGGGTACAAGGTAATTGAGGTAGATATCTAAGAATAAAGTGACTAGGTAACAGGATAGATAACAAACAGTAGCAGCAGTGTATGTGAGTCAAAGTTAGTACAAAATGGGTCAATGCAAATAGTTAAATAGTTAACCAATAGCTACACGGACTAACTATTTAGCAGTTGAATGACTTGGGGGTAGAATTCTTCAGAGTCCTGTTGGTTCCAGATTTGGTGCATCTGTACTGCTTGTCATTTGGAAGCAGAGAGAACAGTCTATGACTTGGGTGGCTGGAGTTTTTGACAATTTTTAGTGTCTTCCTCTGATACCACCTGGTATAGAGGTCCTGGATAGCAGGGAGCTCGGCCCCAGTGATGTACTGGGCTGTATGCACTACCAGCCAAGCAGTTTCCATACC
This sequence comes from Oncorhynchus keta, assembly GCF_023373465.1. Classification (NCBI taxonomy): domain Eukaryota; kingdom Metazoa; phylum Chordata; class Actinopteri; order Salmoniformes; family Salmonidae; genus Oncorhynchus; species Oncorhynchus keta. Next base: position 22,021,811 of record NC_068421.1, read on the forward strand.
AAGCGGTGATGCAGTGATGCAGCCAGTCAAGATGCTCTCGATGGTGCAGCCGTATAATTTTTGGTGGATCTGAGGTCCCATGCCAAGTCTTTTCAGCCTCCTGAGGGGAAAGAATTGTTGCTGTGCCCTCCTCACGACTGTGTTGATGTGTTTGGATCATGATAGATTCTTAGTGATGTTGACACAGAGGAACCTGGTGTTTTAAATGGGAGTGTGTCAGTTCCAGTGAGTTTAGGGGGTACAGTATGTTGTGGTACTAGAAATAGGAGCCTGATGGAACATCTCTGAGGACGTGCACCACCTGCACCTGCACAGCCATCACCCAGCTGCAAATAAACAGCTGCAATCCACTTTCGCCGCCATGCACAAACAAGCTTATTGAATTAAGGCTAAAAGCTGACCGGCCTGCAAGCTCCATAATTATAAGCCAAGAGTAATCAGAGGAGAATAATTTATGCTTTCTTAGAGCCAGAAACTATAGTTGGGTGGCAGAAGTGGCTGCTTGCTGTTGTCACAACAGACCCACTGGCCACTGACGTCAGTTTAACGTCTAGTTTTGATTTACAATTGGTTGAGTTGTCAACTAACGTGAATTCAGAGTGAAATCAACAAAACATTTCATAATGTCTTTGTATTTTGGTTAAAAGTTGGATGAAAATAATAATAATGCCATACATACGTTGATGACTTTTTGCAAATCCAATCAGTTTTCCACATTGATTCAAGGTCATCACAGATTATTTTGGTTGAAATGACGTGGAAACAATGTTGATTCAACCAATTTTTGCCCAGTGGGAATCATGCTATGCTGCAATGGGTAGATAGCTAGGTGCTAAACAGCAGCAATCTGGAATCTTGACGTTTGCACATTTTCCAAATCAAACATTTGTCCCATAACAATTGCAAATGATTATTTCGAGATGTTTCTCTGTGCTAGTTTATAGCACATGGCAACATTGGAGAAAGCTCCCCCAGTATTTCCAGTTATGGTATACAGTCTATCTCTCATCCCTCAGTCGATGAAGGTGTCACGCCTGCTCCCGCTCTTCCTCCCCCTCTCCCAGCCTGCTTGCCCAGTGCCCATGTCTCGGCCGGCTCGCCAAGGTGGGACGCCCCTAGAGGGGGGTACTGTCATGCCTGTTCCCGCTCTTCCTCCCCCTGACGCTCGAGGGCGCCAGGCTCTCCAGGATTACGCAATCAAGCCACCATCAGTACGCACACCTGCCTTTCCCCATCACTCGCATCTGCTCTCATTGGACTCAGCTGAACTCTATTACTTGTGTTATTGCCTTCCCTCTATCTGTCTGTTCCCTATCTCTGTTCCCTGCTTCGGGATTGATGTTTGTTATATGTCCTTGTTTACCCGTGTGCTGACGCTGTTCCTGTCGTGTCCTATGTCTGTTCCTGATTAAATGTTTGACTCCCCGTACCTGCTTCTCATGTCCGGCATCACTCCTTACAGAAGGTGGGTATTTGTTTTGGAAGATGAGGAGCTTGAGGGGGCAGGCAGGAGTGGTTGTGTGCCCATCTGTGATTGAATCACTGTGTGTGTGTGTGTGTCTGGTCTCAGTTATCTAGATGTGTCAGACAGACAGGCCACAGCACCACCACCGCTGTCTATCTGGCAGGCTGCTCTGATAAGACTGCCACATCTGTCTGGCACAGGATGCTATCACACAACACACAGTTTGATCCCAACATAGATGTTATCCTACCAGATCACAGGGCACCTTCTCTCTTGTGATCCTGTAAAGGACACAAACAATGAGTGAGCGCGAGAGAGAGAGAACGAGCGACAGAGAGTGAAAGTGAGAGAGACAGAGAGAGAGAGACAGTGAGAGAAACAGAGAGAGAGAGAGAGACAGTGAGAGAAACAGAGAGAGAGAGAGAGAGACAGTGAGAGAAACAGAGAGAGAGAGAGAGAGAGACAGTGAGAGAAACAGTGAGAGAAACAGAGAGAGAGAGAGAGACAGTGAGAGAAACAGAGAGAGAGAGAGAGAGAGAACAGTGAGAGAAACAGAGAGAGAGAGAGAGACAGTGAGAGAAACAGAGAGAGAGAGAGACAGTGAGAGAAATAGAGAGACAGAGAGAGAGAGAGAGAGAGAGACAGTGAGAGAAACAGAGAGAGAGAGAGAGAGAGAGAGAGAGAGAGAGAAACAGAGAGAGAGAGAGAGACAGAGAGAGAAACAGAGAGAGAGACAGAGAGAGACAGTGAGAGAAACAGAGAAACAGAGAGAGAGACAGTGAGAGAAACAGAGAGAGAGAGAGAAACAGAGAGAGAAACAGAGAGAGAGAGACAGTGAGAGAAACAGAGAGAGAGAGACAGTGAGAGAAACAGAGAGAGAGAGACAGTGAGAGAAACAGAGAGACAGAGAGAGAGAGAGAGACAGTGAGAGAAACAGAGAGAGAGAGACAGTGAGAGAAACAGAGAGAGAGAGACAGTGAGAGAAACAGAGAGAGAGAGACAGTGAGAGAAACAGAGAGAGAGAGAGAGAGAGAGAGAAACAGAGAGAGAGACAGTGAGAGAAACAGAGAGAGAGAGAGACAGTGAGAGAGACAGAGAGAGAGAGACAGTGAGAGAAACAGAGAGAGAGAGACAGTGAGAGAAACAGAGAGAGAGAGACAGTGAGAGAAACAGAGAGAGAGAGAGACAGTGAGAGAAACAGAGAGACTGAGAGAAACTTTTGAAACTTTTTGAAACTGTTGTATGTGTAATGTTTACTGTTAATTTTTGTTGTTTTTCACTTTATATATATATATACAAAATATATATATGCCATTTAGCAGACGCATTTTATCAACATAAAGCTAAAAATACTTACAGTCATATATATTCAAAACTTTGTATGTTGTCTACCTCCTTGCTTTGGCAATGTTAACACATGTTTCCCATGCCAATAAAGCCCTTGAATTGAATTGAATTGAATTGAATTGAGAAAACAAAAGATAATTACTTAACACATTGAATTGAATTGAATTGAGAGAGACAGTGAGAGAAACAGCTTTGAGAGAGAGACATTGAGAGAAACATGGCTCTCAAGAGAGAGAGAGACAGTGAGAGAAACATGTATGAGAGAGAGACAGTGAGAGAAAAAACTAGTGAGAGAGAGACAGTGAGAGAAACAGAAGAGAGCTTATTTATTTTAGAGACAGTGAGAGAAATATGTAGATGTATGATGTAGACAGTGAGAGAAATGTATGTAGAGTAGAGAGACAGTGAGAGAAACATTTGTAAGAGAAAGAGAGACTGTTAATTTTTGTTGTTTTTCACTTTATATATTCACTTTGAGAGAAACAGCCAATAAAGCCCTTGAATTGAAGAGAGACAGTGAGAGAAACAGAGAGAGAGAGAGACAGTGAGAGAAACAGAGAGAGAGAGACAGTGAGAGAAACAGAGAGAGAGAGACAGTGAGAGAAACAGAGAGAGAGAGACAGTGAGAGAAACAGAGAGAGAGAGAGACAGTGAGAGAAACAGAGAGAGAGAGACAGTGAGAGAAACAGAGAGAGAGAGACAGTGAGAGAAACAGAGAGAGAGAGACAGTGAGAGAGAGACAGTGAGAGAAACAGAGAGAGAGAGACAGTGAGAGAAACAGAGAGCACACAGATCCTGTTGTGGAACAAATGAGCCTTGACAGTTGCATTTAATGGCATTAATTCTATGGGAATGTGGCTCCATTTACAGGGACACTAGTCCTGGAGCCTCACCAAATGTGAACAGTGCAGTGCATGGTTGGTTGGCAGAGCCAGTGGATGTGTTAATTCATTTGGTTCACTGTAACAGCCCTCTGCTCTGAGACTATAGGCCTACAGTAAACATGTGAAAGCAAAGCTTTTTATCACATTGAACAAAGAACAATAGTGTGTTTAGATCCCCAACAGATCAGTGTTGAAGCCTTCCAATTGATATTGCAGAGCTCTCTAGTCTACACCCACTGGTGAAGTCGATATTTTGCCATGTCAAATCTTCAGTAAAAACCACATTTCTATTTCTCCCTCTGTCTCCCTCAGTCACTCTGCCCTCAGCTATGATACCTGCTGTATACACTGAATTATTTATTTGAATATGACAAGTGGTGAAATACAATTAAATTGATTTGAACTGCGCCTTTGGTTGCAATATCTTCTTTACCATATAGGATTTATAATTTAACATAAGCCATGATTCATATTGCATATGATAACTTTCTGTCTTTTCAGCTTTCTGTTGGAACAGTGAATCATATATATATATGTATAAGATGAATAATGAAAACATGTTGTGGTATCGTACATCGAACCCACAGTAATGCAAAACTGCTGGGTGCATTCAGGGTCAGCCTGAGAGTGTTCTGCTCTGCAGACCTGTCCGTAGCCCGGGGCTTTGTGAGTTCTGTGTCTACTGACTTCCCTCCCTCTGTCCTTGTCCATTGAATCTCATTCTGCTTTTAATGCTGATATGCAGAAAGCTTTGGTGGTGGAATTATCAAATCTAATACTTCCCTTTTTATTTAGCTCCAATTCTAACTTTTCTAATCATGAAAATCCCCATAGAACATAGCCCCTAGACAAACAGACTGCAATGTTTGTTTATTTTTCTAATGTTTTATCCCGTCAGTCAACTTCCCTCCCACACTGCCGTGATTACAGCTTGCACTTGGGAAATCAAGAACAAAAACGTGCACTCAGGCAAGTCAGACAAACCACACGAAATAACACAGGTGACTTGATTGCCTATTTTCCTGTTGAGTGCTCTTGCAGTGGACAGACACCACGTCTAGTTCATTATTCATTCCTAGCCACAGTGTTTCCTCTAGGTCTGTCCCCTGTGTCAGACAGATCCTTGATGCCTCCTCTGTTTCACACCGCTGAACACACACACCCACTGCTGCACGCACACACACGTTATCACACCTGCTAGTCCGCCTCATTGCTCACAAGGCCTGAATGTCTACCAACACCACATCTCAGTAGGTCCCGCCATGTTGTGCTTACTGGGCAACGATCAAATCAAATTTATTTATATAGCCCTTCGTACATCAGCTGATATCTCAAAGTTCTGTACAGAAACCCAGCCTAAAACCTCAAACAGCAAGCAATGCAGGTGTAGAAGCACGGGTGGCTAGGAAAAACTCCCTAGAAAGGCCAAAACCTAGGAAGAAACCTAGAGAGGAACCAGGCTATGTGGGGTGGCCAGTCCTCTTCTGGCTGTGCCGGGTGGAGATTATAACAGAACATGGCCAAGATGTTCAAATGTTCATAAATGACCAGCATGGTCAAATAATAATAATAATCACAGGCAGAACAGTTGAAACTGGAGCAGTAGCATGGCCAGGTGGACTGGGGACAGCAAGGAGTCATCATGCCCGGTAGTCCTGAGGCATGGTTTTAGGGCTCAGGTCCTCCGAGAAAGAGAGAATTGGAGAGAGCATACTTAAATTCACACAGGACACCGGATAGGACGAGAGAAGTACTCCAGATATAACAAACTGACCCTAGCCCCTCGACACAAACTACTGCAGCATAAATACTGGAGGCTGAGACTGGAGGGGTCAGGAGACACTGTGGCCCCATCCGATGACACCCCGGACAGGGCCAAACAGGAAGGATATAACCCCACCCACTTTGCCAAAGCACAGCCCCCACACCACTAGAGGGATATCTTCAACCACCAACTTACCATCCTGAGACAAGGCCGAGTATAGCCCACCAAGATCTCCGCCACGGCACAACCCAAGGGGGGCGTCAACAGTGAAATAGATTGACACGATAAGCCCTCACATTTTCTGAACAACTTTACACACTGAAGGCTGGTTAACAGATAAGACATATCACAGGTATAGATATAGGATCTTAATTTCATCACCCTGTTGCAGGAAATTCCTTGCAAACTGTAACATCTGCTTCCAACTCACACTCTCAAACACGTAGATCCCCTGAACGCAGCTCACTCTCCAGATCCCAATCACCTGAATTCTGATCACCTGTTCACACACCTGTATGTCATTATCACACACAATTTAGTTCAGTTCTTTGCACCCCATCATTGTGAGGTATTGTTTGTGTTGTGACACAGTTCTATTCGGAGCGCTGGGTTCACTGTAACGTTGTCCTCCAGTGGATGATAGTTTTTGCCTGCCTCACTAATGGATCCTTTTGCCTATTCCAGATTTCCTGTTATCTGCCTATTACCTGATCTCCAGGACAACGTTACTAGCCTTTTCCCTGCCTGTACTGTTGCCTTTTTGGACCTCCTGTGCCTGCCCCTGGACCCAGCAACCTGCCTCCTCCTGGTGTCCTTTACAAATAAACACCTGCTGCTCCCTGTGCTCGAAACCAGCTCTCTGTCTCCCATTGTGTTCATTACACAAACATGAAGAGTATTTGGGGTTTAAAAAGCCTTCTAAAGTTTTTAATTTCCACTTAAAAATGTCAGACTTAGCCTCCCGGGTGGCGGAGTGGTTAAGGGCGCTGTACTGCAGCGCCAGCTGTACCACCAGAGACTCTGTGTTCGCGACCAGGCTCTGTCGTAACCGCCTGCGACTGGGAGGCACAATTGGCCTAGCGTCGTCCGTGGTTAGGGAGGGGTCGGCCGGTAGGGATATCCTTGTCTCATCGCACACCAGCGACTCCTGTGGCGGCCCAGACGCAGTGCGCGCTAACCAAGGTTGCCAGGTGCACGGTGTTTCCTCCGACACATTGGTGCGGCTGGCTTCCGGGTTGGATGCGTGCTGTGTTAAGACTTGGTTGGGTTGTGTATCGGAGGACGCATGGCTTTCAACCTTCGTCTCTCCCGAGCCCGTACGGGAGTTGTAGCGATGAGACAAGATAGTAGCTACTAAACAATTGGACACCACGAAATTGGGGAGAAAAAGGGGTAAAATAAAAAAAACACAACAACAAAAAAACATGTCAGACTTGATTTGCCCGACAAGAAATCTATCAACCAAAGAAAGTCCATTAATTATAATGCACACAATCATTCACATTTCCTGTTGCTGCAGGATAATTTTCTTGCTGTGAGAAACTGTTCAAATTAAGATCCTACATCCTATCTGTATGGAGCGTAATGTACAGTATCTTTCAGATAAATCCTACATCCTATCTGTATGGAGCATAATGTACAGTATCTTTCAGATAAATCCTACATCCTATCTGTATGGAGCATAATGTACAGTATCTTTCAGATAAATCCTACATCCTATCTGTATGGAGCATAATGTACAGTATCTTTCAGATAAATCCTACATCCTATCTGTATGGAGCATAATGTACAGTATCTTTCAGATAAATCCTACATCCTATCTGTATGGAGCATAATGTACAGTATCTTTCAGATAAATCCTACATCCTATCTGTATGGAGCATAATGTACAGTATCTTTCAGATAAATCCTACATCCTATCTGTATGGAGCATAATGTACAGTATCTTTCAGATAAATCCTACATCCTATCTGTATGGAGCATAATGTACAGTATCTTTCAGATAAATCCTACATCCTATCTGTATGGAGCATAATGTACAGTATCTTTCAGATGAAGATCCTACATCCTATCTGTATGGAGCATAATGTACAGTATCTTTCAGATGAAGATCCTACATCCTGTGTGTATGTAGCGTAATGTACAGTATCTTTCAGATGAAGATCCTACATCCTATCTGTATGGAGCATAATGTACAGTATCTTTCAGATAAATCCTACATCCTATCTGTATGGAGCATAATGTACAGTATCTTTCAGATGAAGATCCTACATCGTGTGTGTATGTAGCGTAATGTACAGTATCTTTCAGATGAAGATCCTACATCCAATGTGTATGGAGCGTACTGTACAGTATCAATCAGATGAAGATCCTTCATCCTATCTGTATGGAGCATAATGTACAGTATCTTTCAGATGAAAATCCTACATCCTATCTGTATGGAGCATAATGTACAGTATCTTTCAGATGAAGATGTATCTGTATGGAGCATAATGTACAGTATCTTTCAGATGAAGATCCTACATCCTATCTGTATGGAGCATAATGTACAGTATCTTTCAGATGAAGATCCTACATCCTATCTGTATGGAGCATAATGTACAGTATCTTTCAGATAAATCCTACATCGTATCTGTATGGAGCGTACTGTACAGTATCTTTCAGATGAAGATCCTACATCGTATCTGTATGGAGCGTACTGTACAGTATCTTTCAGATGAAGATCCTACATCCAATGTGTATGGAGCATAATGTACAGTATCTTTCAGATGAAGATCCTACATCCTATGTGTATGGAGCGTACTGTACAGTATCTTTCAAATGAAGATCCTACATCCTATGTGTATGGATCATAATGTACAGTATCTTTCAGATGAAGATTATTATTATTATTATTATTATTATTATTATTATTATAAGATCCTACATCCTATGTGTATGGAGCGTACTGTACAGTATCTTTCAGACGTCAGTAGAGCTAGTGTAGTCCGCCCGCTAAAGGGTAAGCTATGGTCAAGGTAACTGCACTAAGGAGATTTAACCTGCCAGATTGTAACTCATTAAAACCATATTTGTCCTCTGTCTCTCCTCTCCGTCTTTACTTTACTTCACTTCCCTTATTCTTATTTGTCACTTTCATCATCCCTCCTCCTGTCCATACTCTGCTGTCTCGGCTGTTGAAGGAAGAGGACCAAGGTGCAGCGTGGTGAGCGTACATATTCCTTTATTTTAGAAAAGACGCTGAACAAAACAATAAACACTACAAAACAAACCTTGAAGCTCAAGGCTATGTGCCATAAACAAAGTCAACTTCCCACAAACACAGGTGGGAAAATTGAGAACCCTACCCGGCCAAAACATAGAACTACACAACATAGAACATAGAATACCCACCCCAACTCACGCCCTGACCAAACCACATAAAAAGGATCTCTAAGGTCAGGGCGTGACCAAAGGTGCGGACTCCGACCGCAAAACCTAAACCTATAGGGGAGGGTCTGGGTGGGCATCTATCCGCGGTGGTGGCTCAGGTGCGGGACATAGACCCCACTCCACCACTGGCTCACCCCACTTTGGTGGCACCTCTGGTGCGGGGACCCTCATTGCCGAGCCCGGACTGGGGATCCTAGTAGCGGGCCCCGGACTGGTTTACTTAGGGGGTCAACTAAAGTATCTTGTCAAGAAAAGGCTTATAGGTTCAATAACCTTTTCTGTCCAGCTATGTATCTAAATAGAAACATACTTATACTCTTATCTAAGTCTCTGCAGCAGGGCTCTCCAACCCTGCTCCTCTGCAGCAGGGCTCTCCAACCCTGCTCCTCTGCAGCAGGGCTCTCCAACCCTGCTCCTCTGCAGCAGGGCTCTCCAACCCTGCTCCTCTGCAGCAGGGCTCTCCAACCCTGCTCCTCTGCAGCAGGGCTCTCCAACCCTGCTCCTCTGCAGCAGGGCTCTCCAACCCTGCTCCTCTGCAGCAGGGCTCTCCAACCCTGCTCCTCTGCAGCAGGGCTCTCCAACCCTGCTCCTCTGCAGCAGGGCTCTCCAACCCTGCTCCTCTGCAGCAGGGCTCTCCAACCCTGCTCCTCTGCAGCAGGGCTCTCCAACCCTGCTCCTCTGCAGCAGGGCTCTCCAACCCTGCTCATTCTCCAGGAACTGAGTTGGAGAGAACCTACACCACGGTAGCTCTCCAGGAACAAGGTTGGAGATCGCTGCTGTACTGTATGTATTCACGGAACCAGACGACAACCATGACTGTGCTGAGAAGATGTTGGTACATTTCACAGCGCGTTAGTTCTTCCATTACATACCAGGCAGCCAATGTCTCAAACAGTGATGAAGCCAGATGTGGCAGCTGTTGCAAGTGACTACAGTACCATTCTGTTATGAGAATTTCGTTATCAATGTTCATAAACGTCAATTAATCTACTAAGTCTGCAACCCAGAGTTTGTAAGGTTCTGGTTGAATGAAACAGACAAGAGTTCCCAGCTTACAATAGTCAAAACGTTTATTCACAAGAGCACTCTGAAGTCCATTATACAAAGACATCCATTTTATACTTGCTCCCTACTTACGCACATACTTCCACACAAACAGTAGGTATCCTACACACATACATACACACAAACAGTAGGTATCCTACACACATACATACACACAAACAGTAGGTATCCTACACACATACATACACACAAACAGTAGGTATCCTACACACATACATACACACAAACAGTAGGTATCCTACACACATACATACACACAAACAGTAGGTATCCTACACACATACATACACACAAACAGTAGGTATCCTACACACATACATACACACAAACAGTAGGTATCCTACACACATACATACACACAAACAGTAGGTATCCTACACACATACATACACACAAACAGTAGGTATCCCACACACATACATACACACAAACAGTAGGTATCCTACACACATACATACACACAAACAGTAGGTATCCTACACACATACATACACACAAACAGTAGGTATCCTACACACAAACAGTAGGTATCCTACACACAAACAGTAGGTATCCTACACACAAACAGTAGGTATCCTACACACAAACAGTAGGTATCCTACACACAAACAGTAGGTATCCTACACACATACATACACACAAACAGTAGGTATCCTACACACAAACATACACACAAACAGTAGGTATCCTACACACAAACATACACACAAACAGTAGGTATCCTACACACATACATACACACAAACAGTAGGTATCCTACACACATACATACACACAAACAGTAGGTATCCTACACACATACATACACACAAACAGTAGGTATCCTACACACATACATACACACAAACAGTAGGTATCCTACACACATACATACACACAAACAGTAGGTATCCTACACACATACATACACACAAACAGTAGGTATCCTACACACAAACAGTAGGTATCCTACACACATACATACACACAAACAGTAGGTATCCTACACACATACATACACACAAACAGTAGGTATCCTACACACATACATACACACAAACAGTAGGTATCCTACACACATACATACACACAAACAGTAGGTATCCTACACACATACATACACACAAACAGTAGGTATCCTACACACATACATACACACAAACAGTAGGTATCCTACACACATACATACACACAAACAGTAGGTATCCTACACACATACATACACACAAACAGTAGGTATCCTACACACATACATACACACAAACAGTAGGTATCCTACACACATACATACACACAAACAGTAGGTATCCTACACACATACATACACACAAACAGTAGGTATCCTACACACATACATACACACAAACAGTAGGTATCCTACACACAAACAGTAGGTATCCTACACACAAACAGTAGGTATCCTACACACATACATACACACAAACAGTAGGTATCCTACACACATACATACACACAAACAGTAGGTATCCTACACACATACACACAAACAGTAGGTATCCTACACACATACATACACACAAACAGTAGGTATCCTACACACATACATACACACAAACAGTAGGTATCCTACACACATACATACACACAAACAGTAGGTATCCTACATACACACAAACACATACATACACACAAACAGTAGGTATCCTACACACATACATACACACAAACAGTAGGTATCCCACACACATACATACACACAAACAGTAGGTATCCTACACACATACATACACACAAACAGTAGGTATCCTACACACATACATACACACAAACAGTTGGTGAGTTGTATCCTTCTCCAGAGTTCTCACCACTGTGTATCACTACCCAGCCGACAGTTCCATTCCCCCGAGATTAGAGAAACCTTGAGAAGTACTCCCTGTTCTATCATACGTTTCTCAGAGTTCTAGGCAGGTCGGGTCAAACACAGTTTAATTGTTCTTGGTATTTCCTTAGGCACACACATACACACACATTTCTCTCCCTCACAGGTCTCTTCTGAGCCTAGTTGGACTTACGTTTAATACTTTAATTATTCCTTATACATGCTACATAAACTATAATCCCTAATAGTTAGGTTTGAGGGTAGAATTATTTAATCATTATCTTTAAACATTGAAATTATTTGATCACATTCAAACTCTCAACAGCTACAATAATCATCAGCATAATTATTGTAGCTGTTGAGAGTTTAAACCTTGTTTCTTCCTCTCCTTCACTAGTGTTGTGGTTTACTTTTTTGCAGGGTGACACCGTTTACTTTACCTTTAAAACAAAGACGTAACGAGTATTTATTCAGGCAGACAAGCAAACCCATTCCCAAAGAAACCTTTGGCATTTCTGACGTTGCCAGTGCTGTACAATTGGCTGTGTTGTGTGTTTAGCGAGAGGGGCCTCTGACGTGTGATGTGGGGGATACGTGGAGCTGTATTGACAGACAGCTGCATTATGGTGTTGTTACCCTAAAGCATTCTCTTCCTACACTGACTTTCCATCTGTTGGCTGCTTGGCTTCCTTTCAGCTCCACTCATCCTTTAACCAGTTTAGCTCCACACAAACAGGTTTATCAGCAGATTTGGCTATCACGCTAATTTGCACCTGTGTGTGTGTGTGTGTGTGTGTGTGTGTGTGTGTGTGTCTGCACTGCTGACATGGCCTTGCCATAAATCCACTCTGATCCCAGCCCTGGCTGATGGAGTAATCACTCTACCCCACAGTCCTGTTTCCTGAACCTGTCAGGCTCTTGGCATCAAATAAACTGCAGTGATAGACTAAGTGGTTTTTATGAGCCACAAAAGCTCATCTGAGCTAATTGCCTCATTGACCACATAATGGTTTGGACCACTTCTATGGTATTTAACACCAGCTAATCAGCATTGGCTTTGAATCAGATGCTAATTGATCATGTGGTTATAATTGTTTAAATTATGTATTTTTTTTAACGTATGTCCTCAAGCAAGAAGAATATCAAACCAGATAATTTAACTGTGCCTACAGATGTAGGATCTTAATTTGATCATCAGTTTACGATATAACTTTCTTGCAATGGTGAAAATGTAAAAGTTTTTGAGGTTGTACACTCAACAGTGTACATTTTCATTATAGCCCTGGACAAACACACCTCATTCAGATCAAAGGCTTCATGATTAGTTGGCACGTTGAATCAGGTGTGCTTGTCCAGTGTTACAATTAATAAAACATGTACTGTTGGGGGGTACTCGGGGACCAGGTTTGGGAAACACTGGGATAGATGAATCTCCAATCTCCCCAACACACTAACTCTTGAGGGACGTTTTGAGTTCCAGTGGCAGGCAGACAGTTGTTGGCTGTAGAAGTGACTGAGCTTAGTTGAGTATGAATTCTCCTAGATTGCTCCACTGTGAGCGCTAGCCTAGCAGGCCCGTTCTCTGTGTTTTGGCACAACCAGGCAGCGAGGGGAAATTTAAATGAAATGAAAGCGTGTCTGGATTAGAGCTTGTTAAGGCAGAGAAGAGCCTTTAATTGCCCTGGCTTTGTGCAGCTTCACAAAGAGCCAGCATCGCTAATCTGGAGCTCAGGGGTGAATGTTTGCAGCAAACAAAACAAAGACGTACACTAGACAGGCCTATCTAGAAGAAGAAAAATAACATTTCCTGGAAGACGATTTTAGAAGGAATTGGCATAACTGCAGGATTTCAATTAGAGAAGCTGCTGATAGCATATTTTTTTTTCCTTTTAAGGATTCCAGGAGGGTCTGGTTTTATAATGATATAAAAGCACCTGGTTCTTTGAGGAGTGGAAATGTGTTGTTTGAACGTCATTAATTTTGGGAATAGGTTAATTGAACGTGTTATATTTTGCTCTTTGGACATAGCGTATATCTCTCTGCAGTATTGTCTTAGTGTATACTGGTAATCTGAGATGATTTTTCGTAATACATTATTACCTTACTGCCATAGCGATGGCAGGTATGTTCCCAGCCTCTCCAGTTGTGATGTGGTGGTCTGGTCATCCAGTTTCTCTGAGTTCTAAGAGGCTGCATCACAAGAACAGTAATCCAGCTTGTCATGCCCTGGTGGTGTATCTTCTCTGTCTGTATGTCTGGAAAGCAAAGTAATTGCTCAACTTTCCAACTAAACACCAAGCTGAGCAAATCGGTCCAACACAGAAGGAAGAGGGACTTGATAGGGCGGCAGACACAAAAAAACTAGGTTTTGATTAACCACTTTTTTAAGAGTAAGCATTTGACCAATGGGTCCACTTTACAACCAACTTCTCTGATATACTGTCACGTTCTGACCTTAGTTCCTTTGTTTTGTCTTTGTTTTAGTATGGTCAGGCCGTGAGTTGGGGTGGGCAGTCCGTTAGTTTTTCTATGATTTGCTATTTCTGTGTTTGGCCTGGTATGGTTCTCAATCAGAGGCAGCTGTCAATCGTTGTCCCTGATTGAGAATCATATTTAGGTAGCCTGTTTTCTATTGTGTTTCGTGGGTGATTATTTTCTGTTTTCTGTTGTGTGTCTGCACCAGCCAGAACTGTTTTCGGTCGTTTCTCTTTGCTAGTTTTGTTATTTCCGTGTTCATTTAATAAATATGGACACATACCACGCTGCACCTTGGTCCTCACCTTCTTCCACCAACAACAGTCGTTACATATACAAACATCACATTGTGTCTTCTCAGTCAATTGGATTGTGTTTTGTGGTACATTTTCCCTGATGTTTCAACATACAGTAACAAAAATATAAACGCAACATGTAAAGTGTTGGTCCTATTTTTTATGAGCTGAAATAAAAGATCCCAGAGCTTATTGCTCTCAAGTTTTGTGCACAAATTTGTTTAAATCCCTGTTAGTGAGCATTTTGTCCTTCACCAAGATAATCCATAAACCTTACAGGTGTGGCATATCAAGAAGCTGATTAAACAGCATGATCATTACCCAGGTGCAACTTGTGCTGGGGACAATAAAAGGCCACCCAATGCCACAGATGTCTCAAGTTGAGAGGGAGTGTATATTTGGCATGCTGACTACAGCACTGTCCAACAGACCTGTTTCCAGATAATGAAATGTTAATTTCGCTACCATAAGCCTCCTCCAACGTCATTTTAGAGAATTTGGCAGTACATCCAACCGGCCTCATAACTGCAGACACGTGTGACCATGCCAGCCCAGGACCTTCACATCCAGCTTCTTCACCTGTGGGATCATCTGAGGAGGGGAAGAGGGGGTGCTGAGGAGAATTTCTGTCTGTAATAAAGCCCCTTTGTGGGTGTCTCGCCTGCTCGCGCTCCCCCTCTCTGGCGCTCAAGGGTGCCAGGGCTGCCCTTCATTATGCACACCTGTCTCCATCATTACTCACAGCTGCGCAATATTGGACTCACATGGACTCTATTACTTTGTTGACTACCCCCTCTATATCTGTCTGCTCCTCAGTTTGTTCCCTGTGTCAGCCTTGATGTGTTTATTTTAATCCCTGTCCAGACTCTGTTCCTGATCTGTTTCATGTCTGTTGTTTATTAAATGTTCTCCCTGTACCTGCTTCTCGTCTCCAGCGTCGATCCTCACAGTGGGGAAAAAATCATTCTGATTGGCTGGGCCTGGCTCTCAAGTAGGTGGGCCTATGCCCACTCATAGCTGCACCTCTGACCATTCATGTGAAATCCATAGATTAGGGCCTAATTTATTTATTTCAATTGACTACAGTGTCTTGCAAAAGTATTCATCCCCCAGTGGCGTTTTTCCTATTTTGTTGCATTACAACCTGTAATTTAAATAGATTTTTATTTGGATTTTATGGAATGGACATACACAAAATTGTGCAAATTGGTGAAGAAAATGAAAAATATGATTCTAAAAAATAAAAAACAGTAGAGTGGTGCGTGCATATGTATTCACCCCCTTTGCTATGAAGCCCGAAATAAGATCTGGTGCAACCAATTACCTTCAGAGGTCACATAATTAGTTAGATTGCACACAAGTGTCACATGATCTGTCACATGATCTCAGTAAAAAAACAACTGTTCTGAAAGGCCCCAGAGTCTGCAACACCAGTAAGCAAGGGACATCACCAAACAAGAAGCACCATGAAGACCAAGGAGCTCTCCAAGGAGCTCTCCAAACAGGTCAGGTACAAAGTTGTGGAGAAGTACAGATTAGGGTTGAGTTATAAAAAATATCAGAAACTTTGAACATCGCATGGAGCACCATTAAATTCATTATTATAAAATGAAAAGAATATGGCACCACAACAAACCTGCCAAGAGAGGGCCACCCACCAAAACTCACGGACCAGGCAAGGAGGGCATTAATCAGAGAGGCAACAAAGAGACCAAAGATAACCCTGAAGGAGCTGAAAAAGCTCCACAGAGTAGTTTGGAGTATCTGTCCATAGGACCACTTTAAGCCGTACACTCCACAGAGCTGGGCTTTACGGAAGAGTGACCAGAAAAAAAGCCATTGTTTCAAGAAAAAAATAAGCAAACACATTTGGTGTTCTTCAAAAGGCATGTGGGAGACTCCCCAAACATATGGAAAAATGTACTCTGGTCAGATGAGACTAAAATGTAGCTTTTTAACAATCAAGGAAAATGCTATGTCTGGTGCAAACCCAACACCTTTCATCAACCCGAGAACACCATCAACTTTGATTTGATGATTTCAGATCGAAACATTGAAACAACGCTGCAAGAAGCTCTTGTATGATATTTTTTGAAACGGTTCAGAACTTTATATTGCTGGTCAGAACAGTGGAACGGTTCCAAACCCTGTTTCAGACTCTAGCACCTCCTTCTGAACCGCACAGATTTCCTCCTCAATCACCCCACAAAGTCACACACGCACACACACTTATCGTGAGGAGCATCTTGACCAATGACATTCCTATTATGGAGGACATATTAAAAGTGCACTAGAGATATAAAACCAGTAAGAATGAAGAGGAAAAGGGAAAACTCTGACTGTGCCTCAAATGTAATGTCTTTGATTTGTGTCCTGCTAGATTGTTTCGCCCACTTAAGTACAACACACACAGGGCCTGATAATGAATCTTTTGAGATGGTACAGCGATAACGATGTGCTGCTAGTCTACTCTAAATACGTGGGCAGAGAAATCAGAGAGACGCTATGCTTTAGCCCAGTTATCATTTACATTACCCCAGTTTTGCGAGGCAATAATTCAAATACATTTTAAGATTTCAGAATAGCAGAGACATTTTCTCTCCAGCCTTACTTCGTCAAAGTATGATCATCTATTGTCTTGGAAGCACATAGAACATATTTGACATGTTACAGTTTATCACATACAACAAAAGGTCATATACAGCACCGGCAGGAGATACTGATTCAACATGCAAACAGGAAGTGAGAAGGCAACGATGGGAAGCTTCCAAGCTTTGAGCAAATCAATCAAGTGGTGTGTGAAAAGAAATATCAACCAAAGACGTCAAAATAGTGTGTTCTGCATGGCAACATGCACAATAAGACCTTCTGATTAGATTTCTCTCTGTCTTTGGAGCTCAAATCAAATCAAATGGTCCGTTATCCTGTCTGAACAGGCTCTGCTTCCCTCCCTCAGAATATGAGGAGTAGGTAGATAATATCGTATCAACCATCAATTTCACAGTTGCATGTCTGAAATGTAATATTGACTCAACAAAAGTCAGACAATATAGGGCTAGGGTATAGCTCATATTGATTAGTTATGGTAGCACACAAACTAATAGAGACCCACAGTGGAGGTGTCATAATACCCTTAAACCGCTAGAACACGTTCACTTCACTTGCTATTTCCTGTAAAACCACGTCCTTTACACTCACCCAATTACACCCAGCCAGGCACCTTTGGAAAAGGTCATTCTCTCATCTCCATAATGACCGGGGACAAAGCCCAAGCAGGTTATCTCTCATCTCCATAATGACCAGGGACAAAGCCCAAGCAAGTTAGATCAATGCAAGGACACCCGCTATCAGTGGAGCTGTATTGATTTGTGGATCTGAGAGGAGAACACTGATGAACACTGCTGAGGTGAACTGAGCCTGCTACTTTACCTAGGCAGGAGAAGAGAGGGCAAGGACATGCTCCTTTCTTACGTACAGTTTGTTGTTCCTTTCTGCTCCTTTTTAAACTTCTGAAATCATAATTGTTTTACATTTAGCTCTTCATTAAATTACTTCACAAATCAGGCTGTGTGGATAAAGCAGCTTGCTATGGAGCTACGGCAAGCTATATCTCAGTGAGTTGTTTACATGCGTGATGGAAAGACAAGTGTAGGGCGTGACAGACATTTTGCGGGTAGGGAGAGAGCGAGAGAGGGTAGAGGAGGAGGCTTGGCTTGAAACGCTGGACTTCTTGGAAGGACATGCATTATCTAAATTAAAGGCGCTGCATGTTCAATCTTCTGCAGAAGTCAGAGCATTCATACTTCTTGCGTTTCACAGAGCAGGGCAGGGCTGTTGTGAAGGAAGATATCAAGGAAGGCGAGTTTGTGTTTATACAGGACCCCTCCCCCTACTGTCAACCAATCATGTCAATGCGGAGCTATACAGAGCCCTCCGCATTGTTACAAAATTTGTGCAGCGCACGGCCTCTGCGTGCCTCCGGAGGCATCACACCACTCAAATCAAATCAAATCGAAATCAAATCAAATCAAATTGTATTTGTCACATACACATGGTTAGCAGATGTTAATGCGAGTGTAGCGAAATGCTTGTGCTTCTAGTTCCGACAATGCAGTGATAACTAACAAGTAATCTAACTAACAATTCCAAAACTACTGTCTTATACACAGTGTAAGGGGATAAAGAATATGTACATAAGGATATATGAATGAGTGATGGTACAGAGCAGCATACAGTAGATGGTATCGAGTACAGTATATACATATGAGATGAGTATGTAGACAAAGTAAACAAAGTGGCATAGTTAAAGTGGCTAGTGATACATGTATTACATAAGGATGCAGTCGATGACATAGAGTACAGTATATACGTATGCATATGAGATGAATAATGTAGGGTAAGTAACATTGTATAAGGTAGCATTGTTTAAAGTCGCTAGTGATATATTTACATCATTTCCCATCAATTCCCATTATTAAAGTGGTTGGAGTTGGGTCAGTGTGTTGGCAGCAGCCACTCAATGTTAGTGGTGGCTGTTTAACAGTCTGATGGCCTTGAGATAGAAGCTGTTTTTCAGTCTCTCGGTCCCAGCTTTGATGCACCTGTACTGACCTCGCCTTCTGGATGATAGCGGGGTGAACAGGCAGTGGCTCGGGTGGTTGATGTCCTTGATGATCTTTATGGCCTTCCTGTAACATCGGGTGGTGTAGGTGTCCTGGAGGGCAGGTAGTTTGCCCCCGGTGATGCGTTGTGCAGACCTCACTACCCTCTGGAGAGCCTTACGGTTGAGGGCGGAGCAGTTGCCGTACCAGGTGGTGATACAGCCCGCCAGGATGCTCTCGATTGTGCATCTGTAGAAGTTTGTGAGTGCTTTTGGTGACAAGCCGAATTTCTTCAGCCTCCAGAGGTTGAAGAGGCGCTGCTGCGCCTTCTTCACGACGCTGTCAGTGTGAGTGGACCAATTCAGTTTGTCTGTGATGTGTATGCCGAGGAACTTAAAACTTGCTACCCTCTCCACTACTGTTCCATCTGTGGATAGGGGGGTGTTCCCTCTGCTGTTTCCTGAAGTCCACAATCATCTCCTTAGTTTTGTTGACGTTGAGTGTGAGGTTATTTTCCTGACACCACACTCCGAGGGCCCTCACCTCCTCTCTGTAGGCCGTCTCGTCGTTGTTGGTAATCAAGCCTACCACTGTTGTGTCGTCCGCAAACTTGATGATTGAGTTGGAGGCGTGCGTGGCCACGCAGTCATGGGTGAACAGGGAGTACAGGAGAGGGCTCAGAACGCACCCTTGTGGGGCCCCCGTGTTGAGGATCAGCGGGGAGGAGATGTTGTTGCCTACCCTCACCACCTGGGGGCGGCCCGTCAGGAAGTCCAGTACCCAGTTGCACAGGGCGGGGTCGAGACCCAGGGTCTCGAGCTTGGAGGGTACTATGGTGTTGAATGCCGAGCTGTAGTCGATGAACAGCATTCTCACATAGGTATTCCTCTTGTCCAGGTGGGTTAGGGCAGTGTGCAGTGTGGTTGAGATTGCGTCGTCTGTGGACCTATTTGGGCGGTAAGCAATTTGGAGTGGGTCTAGGGTGTCAGGTAGGGTGGAGGTGATATGGTCCTTGACTAGTCTCTCAAAGCACTTCATGATGACGGAAGTGAGTGTAACGGGGCGGTAGTCGTTTAGCTCAGTTACCTTAGCTTTCTTGGGAACAGGAACAATGGTGGCCCTCTTGAAGCATGTGGGAACAGCAGACTGGTATAGGGATTGATTGAATATGTCCGTAAACACACCGGCCAGCTGGTCTGCGCATGCTCTGAGGGCGCGGCTGGGGATGCCGTCTGGGCCTGCAGCCTTGCGAGGGTTAACACGTTTAAATGTCTTACTCACCTCAGCTGCAGTGAAGGAGAGACCGCATGTTTTCGTTGCAGGCCGTGTCAGTGGCACTGTATTGTCCTCAAAGCGGGCAAAAAAGTTATTTAGTCTGCCTGGGAGCAAGACATCCTGGTCCGTGACTGGGCTGGGTTTCTTCTTGTAGTCCGTGATTGACTGTAGACCCTGCCACATGCCTCTTGTGTCTGAGCCGTTGAATTGAGATTCTACGTTGTCTCTGTACTGACGCTTAGCTTGTTTAATAGCCTTGCGGAGGGAATAGCTGCATTGTTTATATTCGGTCATGTTACCAGACACCTTGCCCTGATTAAAAGCAATGGTTCGCACTTTCAGTTTCACGCGAATGCTGCCGTCAATCCACGGTTTCTGGTTAGGGAATGTTTTTATCGTTGCTATGGGAACGACATCTTCAACGCACGTTCTAATGAACTCGCACACCGAATCAGCGTATTCGTCAATATTTTTTATCTGAAGCAATACGAAACATGTCCCAGTCCACGTGATGGAAGCAGTCTTGGAGTGTGGAGTCAGCTTGGTCGGACCAGCGTTGGACAGACCTCAGCGTGGGAGCCTCTTTTTTAAGTTTCTGTCTGTAGGCAGGGATCAACAAAATGGAGTCGTGGTCAGCTTTTCCGAAAGGGGGGCGGGGCAGGGCGGAAGTGTCGCGGAAGTTAGAGTAACAATGATCCAAGGTTTTACCACCCCTGGTTGCGCAATCGATATGCTGATAAAATTAGGGAGTCTTGTTTTCAGATTAGCTTTGTTAAAATCCCCAGCTACAATGAATGCAGCCTCCGGATAAATGGTTTCCAGTTTGCAAAGAGTTAAATAAAGTTCGTTCAGAGCCATCGATGTGTCTGCTTGGGGGGTATATATGGCTGTGATTATAATCGAAGAGAATTCTCTTGGTAGATAATGCGGTCTACATTTGATTGTGAGGAATTCTAAATCAGGTGAACAGAAGGATTTGAGTTAGTCATGAGGCATGAGGCATACGCCCCCGCCACTCTTCTTACCAGAAAGATGTTTGTTTCTGTCGGCGCGATGCGTGGAGAAACCCGTTGGCTGCACCGCCCCGGATAGCGTCTTCCCAGTGAGCCATGTTTCGGTGAAGCATAGGACGTTACAGTCTCTGATGTCCCTCTGGAATGCTACCCTTGCTCGGATTTCATCAACCTTGTTGTCAAGAGACTGGACATTGGCAAGAAGAATGCTAGGTAGTGGTGCGCGATGTGCCGTGTCCTGAGTCTGAACAGAAGACCGCTACGTTTCCCTCTTTTACGAAGTCGTTTTTTTGGGGGGTCGCTGCATGTGATCCATTCCGTTGACCTGTTTGTAAAGCAGAACACAGGATCTGCATCGCGGAAAACATATTCTTGGTCGTACTGATGGTGAGTTGACGCTGATCTTATATTCAGTAGTTCTTCTTGACTGTATGTAATGAAACCTAAGATGACCTGGGGTACTAATGTAAGAAATAACACGTAAAAAAACAAAAAACTGCATAGTTTCCTAGGAACGCGAAGCGAGGCGGCCATCTCTGTCAGCGCCTCCCACCACATTTTCAGATAATACATAAATTGGCTTTTAGGCCCACATAATTATACCTACTTAGTGCCGGCTTCTGTGGAGGAACTTTAAATGTCTTTGAACTTCAGAGTTGGCTTAACATTGGACCAGAGAAGCTAGCTTCACCAGGATTAAAAAAACAACAACCTTTTTTGTAGTTAAAAACCTCTTTGGGCAAGGTGGGACGCAAGCAACCCACCTCGATAACATCCGGTGAAATTGCAGAGTGCGAAATTCAAAAATCGTCATATTAAACATTCATGAAAATACAAGTGTCTTACATTGTTTAAAAGCTTAATGTCTTGTTAATCCAACCGCGTTGTCAGATTTCAAAAGGGTTTACCATGCGATTATCTGAGGACGGCGCTCCGCAACACCAGCATTTTAAACATTTTCCAAACCAGCAGAGGCGTCACAAAAATCAGAAATAGCAATAAAATAAATCACTTACCTTTGAAGATCTTCCTCTGTTTGCAATCCCAAGGGTCCCAGCTACACAACAAATAGTTGTTTTGTTCAATAAAGTCCATCTTTATATCCCAAAAAAGTCAGTTTAGTTGGTGCGTTTGATTCAGTAATCCACCCGTTCCACTCATGCAGACAAAGGAATCCAGTAAACTTCGTCCGAACAAGTCAAATAACATTTCTAATCAATCCTCAGGTACCCTAATATGTAAATAAATGATACAATTTAAGACTGAATGTAGTATGTTCAATAACGGAGATAATTAGCGAAGTGCGCGCCCTCATCCAGAATCTTAAACAAAAATCCAGAAAATCACATTGTATGATTTTTCAGTAATTAATGACCATTTTATTGCATGACATAAGTATTTGATCACCTACCAACCAGTAAGAATTCCGGCTCTCACCGACCTGTTTTTATTTAATAAGCCCTCCTGTTCTCCACTCATTACCTGTATTAACTGCACCTGTTTGAACTCGTTACCTGTATAAAAGACACCTGTCCACACACTCAACCAAACAGACTCCAACCTCTCCACAATGGCCAAGATCAGAGAGCTGTGTAAGGACATCAGAGATAAAATTGTAGACCTGCACAAGGCTGGGATGGGCTACAGGACAATATGCAAGCAGCTTGGTGAGAAGGCAACAACTGTTGGCGCAATTATTAGAAAATGCAAGAAGTTCAAGATATATATATATATATATATATATATATATATATATATATATGCCATTTAGCAGACGCTTTTATCCAAAGCGACTTACAGTCATGTGTGCATACATTCTACGTATGGATGACGGTCAATCACCCTAGTTCTGGGGCTCCATGCAAGATCTCACCTCGTGGGGCATCAATGATCATGAGGAAGTTGAGGGATCAGCCCAGAACTACATGGCAGGACCTGGTAAATGTCCTGAAGAGAGCTGGGACCACAGTCTCAAAGAAAAGCATTAGTAACACACTACGCCGTCATGGATTAAAATCATGCAGCGGCACGCAAGGTCCCGCTGCTCAAGCCAGCGCATGTCCAGGCCTGTCTGAAGTTTGCCAACTTCTGGATGATCTGGAGGAATGGGAGAAGGTCATGTGGTCTGATGAGACAAAAATATAGCTTTTTGGTCTAAACTCCACTCACAGTGTTTGGAGGAAGAAGAAGGATGAGTACAACCCCAAGAATACCATCCCAACCGTGAAGCATGGAGATGGAAACATCATTCTTTGGGGAAGCTTTTCTGCAAAGAGGACAGGACGACTGCACCGTATTGAGGGGAGGATGGATGGGGCCATGTATTGCGAGATCTTGGCCAACAACTTCCTTCCCTCAGTAAGAGTATTGAACATGGATCGTGGCTGGGTCTTCCAGCATGACAACGACCCGAAACACACAGCCAGGGCAACTAAGGAGTGGCTCTGTAAGAAGCATCTCAAGGTCCTGGAGTGGCCTAGCCAGTCTCCAGACCTGAACCCAATAGAAAATCTTTGGAGGGAGCTGAAAGTCTATTGCCCAGCGACAGCCCCGAAACCCTTTTTTTTAAACTAGGCAAGTCAGTTAAGAACAAATTCTTATTTTCAACGACTGTCTAGGAACAGTGGGTTAACTGCCTGTTCAGGGGCAGAACAACAGATTTGTACCTTGTCAGCTCAGGGATTTGAACTTGCAACCTTCCAGTTACTAGTCCACTAGTTACTAGTCCAGGAAACGTATGATCTCGGTAATTGCAAACAAAGGTTTCTGTACCAAATATTAAGTTCTGCTTTTCTGATGTATCAAATACTTATGTCATGCAATAAAATGTCAATTAATTACTTAAAAATCATACAATGTGATTTTCTGGATTTTTGTTTTAGATTCCGTCTCTCATTGTTGAAGTGTACCTATGATAAAAAATTACAGACCTCTACATGCTTTGTAAATAGGAAAACCTGCAAAATCGGCAGTGTATCAAATACTTGTTCTCCCCACTGTAGATCACTTTCTTTCCCTCTTCTGAAAATCCCGTTATTTTACGGTTTTCGGTTCTGTTCCCTGATCCGGTTCCAACCTCTGGTCTGAACACATGCCCCTGTGTACTACTGTTGATTCAAGAGCGAGAGTACCACTCAGCTTTAAGATCCTCACCCAGGCCCAGACCCAAGGGAGTCCCAGGCTACTCAGATTAAAATTACACCATGTTGTTCAATTATTCATGGTACAGCGTAGAGATGATGTAGCCAACTTTCAGTCAATGTGTGTGTGTGTGTGTGTGTGTGTGTGTGTGTGTGTGTGTGTGTGTGTGTGTGTGTGTGTGTGTGTGTGTGTGTGTGTGTGTGTGTGTGTGTGTGTGTGTGTGTGTGTGAGATCTCATAGCCATGATGTTAAGGTTTCTCAGAACTTTATTCAATGGAGTTTATATTGAATTCATGGATTATTCAAGATATTTTTTTTCTGGTGGTGCCTTTAGAAAACTAAAATGATGAACATCAAAGTACCGCTGAAGCTTATCCCCTTCTCTGTGAATCTCTCTGTGCATGTGTCTCCTGAAGTGTTGGCTTCTGACAAAGGAAAGGAGAAAGGGGGAGAGAGGGAGATGTGCAGAGAGTTTATAACAAATACCCTGTGGTTATACAGTTATTCCATATGTATCTATGGTAATACCATTTGATACTTACAGTATGCTGTTTGCTACCTCTTCAAATACATTTGTCTTTGATAGTAGTACTGTAAATTCTTATTGTAGATCTGATTCTGAGACCCTATTATCAGTCAGACATTTGATGTAAAGCCTCAAATCCTAATTTAATTTTAACAATACTATTGGTATTTGAAATGCAGTATTGTTTAATAAGATGTTTTACTTTTACCAGCAAGGATCTACAGTACCTACAACCTCTGTGTGTGTGTTTTCAGTCTTCTCTCCCCTGGCAACAGCTTTCACATGTCATTGCCATACCGAGTGTGGATTTGATTTAATACCAGCCAAGGAGTGGATTCTTTTACAAAACTCATGCTGCTCCTGTAAGAACAAATGTGTACATTGTGCTTTTTTAAATTTTACACGTCATAGAAAGGACTGTATATAAATATAGTCAGTTCAGTTCAATTTGTGGTATGCATTTGTTGTGGTTGTGTTTCAGATGATTTTGTGCCCAATAGAAATGGTAAATAATGTATTGTGTCATTTCAAATTAGAATATGTTTCTAAACACATGGATTCTCCCATGATTACGTCTAGTCCTGAATGAATTGTGAAAAATTATGAGTGAGAAAGTTACAGATGCACAAATGTCATACCCCCAAGACATGCTAACCTTCCACCATTACAATAACAGGAGGAGGGGGTGATGTTTCTGCCTCTAACTTTCTCACTCATCACTACTCAGGATTATCCGTAATCATGGTAGCATCCACATGAATGTAGAATGGTTTAGAAACATATTGGGCCTTTTGTGTGCAGCTAAGGACAGCTGCCCAATCAGTCATAGCTGGGTAATGTTCTTTGATACGGTTAAGTCAGTTGAGTCTGATAGGCTCCATTCTCACCCCAGCGGTGGTTCTCATCGAATCTTCCTTCCACGTCTGCCCATCACAGTCCCATCTTGATGCGGCAGATGTGGGCAACCTCAGCTGTAGATGGTTTGTACAGCTTGACCAGATTAAGCAGCTGTGTGGTGAATTCCCCTGCGTCCTTGGTGGGGTGAGGGAGGTCCTTGGCAATCTCCTTCATCTCGTCTTGTCTTCTGGATGTTGACCTCTGGGTGCCAATCAGCATGACCAGGATCATGAGGAGCTGGTCGAGGTTGTGGATTTGGGAATGTTACCAGGGGTGCCTGAATGAGAAAGGTTATGTCCCCTTTTGGGCCAGTTCTTGTTGTTACATTGATGGAGAGCAAATCAGACCTCTGAGCCCATCAACACCAGACATGGGAGTCAATGTGGGTGGTGTGTAAAATGGATTCTGGCTCCTCATGGGGGGGTTTGTTGGGAACTGGCCCCTCCCCCCAAGTCAATCAGGTTCAGGTCAGGATAGATAGGCGGTTGGACCGTTGGAGCTGGGGCCGGAGCAGGAACGGGAGGCGTGGAATATGTGGGTGGAAAATCATTGTCGTCGTCATCCCTATTTCTTATTTTTCTCTTATCTTCTTCCATCTATCCTTCTTTCTTACTTTCTTGTACCATTATGATTTTAACTCTCATATTAGTCCTGTGTTCTGCTTCTCTTTCCCATTTCCTGAAATCATCCCAATCTATCCTATTTACTTTGCCATTCTTGGTTGTCTCAAAATCCTGCAACTTCTTCCAACATTCTGCTGATAAGGCTTCACTTAATGCACCTTTCAAGGGAAAATCTTCTACCTTGTGCCTGAGCGGTGGCTTTTCCAAAATGTCCCTGCCCCACTTACCTGCCATTACCTCCAGTCAGCAGGTCAGACAGGCAAGGCTCTCCCTTGCTGCTCATGACTCCCATTGTGGAAAACTCTGTCTACACACACATGCTCAGAAACCAAAATAAACAATATTTCATTAGGAACTACTTACTTTTATAAGAATTGATTAATTAAAAAAATAGGCACTTGTTCTGAAAAATATGATTTTGCTTGTCTATGTTTTTGCTTGTCTATGGGTTTTGTTCCCAATAATCCGCATTTACCTGGGAATATCTCTGCTATAAAACAGGGTTTTGTTCCCAATAATCTGCATTTACCTGGGAATATCTCTGCTATAAAACAGGGTTTTGTTCCCAATAATCCGCATTTACCCGGGAATATCTCTGCTATAAAACAGGGTTTTGTTCCCAATAATCCGCATTTACCTGGGAATATCTCTGCTATAAAACAGGGTTTTGTTCCCAATAATCTGCATTTACCCGGGAATATCTCTGCTATAAAACAGGGTTTTGTTCCCAATAATCCGCATTTACCTGGGAATATCTCTGCTATAAAACAGGGTTTTGTTCCCAATAATCCGCATTTACCTGGGAATATCTCTGCTATAAAACAGGGTTTTGTTCCCAATAATCCGCATTTACCCGGGAATATCTCTGCTATAAAACAGGGTTTTGTTCCCAATAATCCGCATTTACCTGGGAATATCTCTGCTATAAAACAGGGTTTTGTTCCCAATAATCTGCATTTACCCGGGAATATCTCTGCTATAAAACAGGGTTTTGTTCCCAATAATGCGCATTTACCTGGGAATATCTCTGCTATAAAACAGGGTTTTGTTCCCAATAATGCGCATTTACCTGGGAATATCTCTGCTATAAAACAGGGTTTTGTTCCCAATAATGCGCATTTACCTGGGAATATTTCTGCTATAAAACAGGGTTTTGTTCCCAATAATGCACATTTACATGGGAATATCTCTGCTACAAAACAGGGTTTTGTTCCCAATAATGCGCATTTACCTGGGAATATTTCTGCTATAAAACAGGGTTTTGTTCCCAATAATCCGCATTTACCTGGGAATATCTCTGCTATAAAACAGGGTTTTGTTCCCAATAATGCGCATTTACCTGGGAATATTTCTGCTATAAAACAGGGTTTTGTTCCCAATAATCCGCATTTACCTGGGAATATCTCTGCTATAAAACAGGGTTTTGTTCCCAATAATCCGCATTTGCCTGGGAATATCTCTGCTATAAAACAGGGTTTTGTTCCCAATAATCCGCATTTATCCGGGAATATCTCTGCTATAAAACAGGGTTTTGTTCCCAATAATGCGCATTTACCTGGGAATATCTCTGCTATAAAACAGGGTTTTGTTCCCAATAATCCGCATTTACCTGGGAATATCTCTGCTATAAAACAGGGTTTTGTTCCCAATAATCCGCATTTGCCTGGGAATATCTCTGCTATAAAACAGGGTTTTGTTCCCAATAATCCGCATTTACCCGGGAATATCTCTGCTATAAAACAGGGTTTTGTTCCCAATAATCCGCATTTACCCGGGAATATCTCTGCTATAAAAAAGGGTTTTGTTCCCAATAATGCGCATTTACCCGGGAATATTTCTGCTATAAAACAGGGTTTTGTTCCCAATAATGCGCATTTACCCGGGAATATCTCTGCTATAAAACAGGGTTTTGTTCCCAATAATGCGCATTTACCTGGGAATATCTCTGCTATAAAACAGGGTTTTGTTCCCAATAATCCGCATTTACCCGGGAATATCTCTGCTATAAAAAAGGGTTTTGTTCCCAATAATGCGCATTTACCCGGGAATATTTCTGCTATAAAACAGGGTTTTGTTCCCAATAATGCACATTTACCTGGGAATATCTCTGCTATGAAACAGGATTTTGTTCCCAATAATGCGCATTTACCCGGGAATATTTTTGCTATAAAACAGGGTTTTGTTCCCAATAATCCGCATTTACCCGGGAATATCTCTGCTATGAAACAGGGTTTTGTTCCCAATAATGCACATTCTCCCGGGAATATCTCTGCTATAAGACATGGTCTTCTTCACACACAGTGAAACTCACACACAGTGAATTCTCCTCTGCACACAGTAGAGTATTCTGTCACAAAGACAATATCTATATTGTAACCTGCACTTAAATTGCCCCACCCTTAATTTTATTGTTTGGGATGGCGTATCCGTCCACTGAGTTTGCTGAAAATAAACACAGTTGACAGTGAGAGAATGTTTATTTTTTTGCTGAGCTTATATGTCTTATACCAGTCTAAGCCTACACTCCAATCATAGCCCACTACTCTTCTTCCCCATTGATCAAATTGGCCCTTCTATGGTAATGCTCTAATCTGCAACTATATCTTCTAACTTCTACCCCAGGACCTTGTCCTGGAATAACATAGATCATGTATTTACATCTGACAATTGCAAACCATGGCATATCAATTAATATGAATTTAATACTTTGCCAATAATTCCCATTTACCTGGGAATATCTCTGTTATAGAACAGGATTTTCTCCACACACAGTAGAGCCCTCCTTGTCACTAAGACAAGGTCTTCTTCACACACAGTGAAAACCCACACACAGTGAAACTCACACACAGTTGATTCTCCTCTACACACAGTAGAATATTCTGTCACGAAGACAATATCTATACTTTAATGTGTACTTTAGTTGTCCCTAAAGAAAGTCAGTCCCACCCTTCATTTTATTGTTTGGGATGGCGTATCTGTCCACTGACGCTCGCTGGCAGGTCCGAGGCGGGTCCCTTCTGCTCCACTCAGGTGGAGTGTGGGCTCCCTGAGCTACGTCTAATGCAGCCCCTGCACGTTGCTAACCTTGGTGTCCCCGGGAACTATCAGCAAATGGAGTCAGTCATCCCATCCTCGTAGCCAAGAATTGTTGTGGAAATTCTAACCAGAAAGGAAGTTGTTCAAACAACAACTTTTTATTATAAGATTGGCAAATCTGCGGGCCTCCTGGGTGGCGCAGTGGTTAAGGGCGCTGTACTGCAGCGCCAGCAGTGCCACCAGAGACCCTGGGTTCGCGCCCAGGCTCTGTCGCAACCGGCCATGACCGGGAGGTCCGTGGGAGAGTTGGGTCTCCGCTTATATAACCTTTGTGGCAGTTTAGCAGGTGTGTGAGATCACGATGGGAACATAGTGTACAAACAAATAAGAACGTCAGTTTTATTACCCCTTTCTGCTGATAGAATCACTGCAGCTCAAGCTAGCCTCTGATCTCTTCATCTCTCCACACAGCTGTGCCCTTGAAAGATACGAAAATAACAAGATGGAAAAAATGGTCACTCTGAGGCTCTTTGTCTTTGGTCACGTGACCAAGTTACTTAAAAACAAGAGAGGAAAAACACTGGCTTCTTCTTACATGAGAGAAACAGACAGTGGAACTGTAAAGGCTCATATAGCGCATGTGCATAACAACGTTTGCCATTTCTACCACCATACTGTCCCAATACTGTATGTGTTCTGTCTGTGTTGTTCCAGGCTCCTATTCTGAGGATGGGACGTCTGTCACACAGAGGGGACAGTCTGAGGGTGGAGGGCCCAGCCCGCACCCCAACACACGGGACACTGACGGAGGGATCCCCCTGGTGACAACCGCCCCTCCCCTGAATGTCCCCAACCATCACACTCTCTACAAGGGCTTCCTCCTTCAGGAGTCCCTCCAAGGACAGCGGCATTTCTTTGAGGACAGTGGGGGTGTGGATACCCACCCCACTATGCCACCCTCAGGTCCCCACTTTGCCAGAGACCCCTCCTCCACTCACACGGTGCCACACAAGGAAGAGCTGGCTTTCTCCGATGTTGCCTCAACCACTACCATTGTGGCAACAGCCACGTCACCGTTGGCAACACAGGGTAGCTCTGTTCCAGGGGGGCGTGTCTCTGTGACTCAGAGAGGGGTGTTGACCAATAGCAGGGGGAGGAGGACAGAGGAAGAAGCTGATGCCATGGATACCCTGACCACTCCTGTCACCTCTGCCCTCCCTCCCCACTCAGACACTCACAACCTGGCTGCTCCTATGGGTGACAGGCACTCTGAGGTCCCTTCCCCATCCACCATGACTCCCCCAGCCTTGACCACTCTAGTGGAGAAGGATAAAGGGAAGTCAGCAGAACACAACATGAGCCATGCCAGTGATGGTGTAGCGATGGACACTTCTGCAGTATTTGGTGATGTGGATGATGAGACCACTACGACTACTATAACCACAACCACCATCATCACCACCAGCCTGCCCAACCCAGGTAATGTAACACAGCCAGGCTATGTAGCTACACACTTCTAATGATCACCTACTCTTAACCAGAGACATACGGTGTACCAATTACTGTCAAATACAATATCCTGCACCACACCCAACACCAGTTTCCATGATTCTGTCTTCATTGTGAAGATACTGTATAATGAACAGCATTCTCAGATTGTCATTATACAGTTTTAAAGATAATCCTGGGCCTTGGTGGGTTGTAAAGTGGCTGAATTTCACCCTCTCCAACACAGCAGCTCTGTGTCTGTCTGTCTGAGACACCAGTGTGCTCACAATCTCAATCCTCTCTGTTTGCAGCTCACATATCTAAACAGCCAAGGGGCTTAAATTAATTACAACATCAGTATTCCTGCTCCTCTCACACTCAATCAAGAGCTCCTGAAATGGAGTGGAAACCAGATTGCAACCATGAGATATTGAGACACATTTGTGTTATGGTGGAAGTGAAGGAGAATTTTCAGCCTGGTCTCATAGACTAGATAGCCGTAACATAGTAAACGCAAATAGAGGACACTCAAATAATTATGATATGTTATGTTTGGTATGGTTACAGGCAAGGCAAGGCAAAAAACAAAAGGAGGGTGTTTGGTTGGAGGGGATGCATTGAAGGATAACATGAACTTCTAGCAACCCAAAGGTTGCGTGTTCAAATCTCATCACTGACAACTTTAATATTTTAGGAAATTAGCAACTTTGCAACTTTTTACTTACCACTTTTTAGCTATTTTGAAACTACTTAGCATGTTAGTCAACCCTTCCCCTAACCTTAACATTTTAACCTAACCCTAACCCTTAAACTATAACCCTAACCCCAGCCTAGCTAACGTTAGCCACCTAGCTAACATACGCATTAGCCATCTAGCTAATATTTGCCAATTATTGCAAATTCACAACATTATTGTACGAATTGCGATTGGTAACATATCATACGTATTGTAATTTGCAACATGTCATACATATTGAATGATGGACATCCACAAATTAATACATACCATACGAAACGTAACATATCATAACCACTGGAGAGAGACAGATTTACGTTGACTATGTTATGTCTATTCCTAAGTCCAAGTTGGAATCTTAGAGTGGAACGCTCCAAACACAGGCTTTGCTTCGTTTGTGCTTTACCCACGGGGACCTCTTCACAACTAATGAAGGGCAGGATGGGGAAGTCTCCCAATATGTCTGAGACACACACACACACACACACACACACACACACACACACACACACACACACACACACACACACACACACACACACACACACACACACACACACACACACACACACACACACACACACACACTCACACACACAGGTACACACATGAATATACCAGCACCTACACACACCTACATACGAAGCACGCACATACAAGCACACAGTAACTTCCTGTTGTCATCCCTATCTCTGGAGGAAACTCAGAAAGACAGAAATCAAAT
Organism: Oncorhynchus keta; assembly: GCF_023373465.1. Lineage (NCBI taxonomy): Eukaryota > Metazoa > Chordata > Actinopteri > Salmoniformes > Salmonidae > Oncorhynchus > Oncorhynchus keta. The sequence goes on from NC_068421.1 coordinate 22,054,419, forward strand.
AAAGCGGTCGAGCAGAAACACCTCAAGGCGACCAGAGAATTGTCTGTGGTTATTCCCTCCACCTGATCTGTCCCTCGAGCCACACAACTAAAGAGGATAGAGTGAGAGGGCCTCTGTTGATTCGGGCAGAAAATTTGAAAACCTTGAAACACTATTAACGTAGGGGAGCTGGTGTGAGTGAGTGAGAGAATGGGACCAGGGAGGGATCAGGGAGGGTTAGTATTACTTACTTCGGCCAATCGCTCCTCTGGGAGCGTAGGCCATCAACGACTCCCCTCCATCAAACTCTGTTCTGGGCAGTCTTCTCCAGCTTGCTCCACCCCATGCCAGTTAGTGAAGGGGTGTCATTGGTCTTCAATGTTTTTCCTTCTGTCCTTGCAGTTCCCTGTATCTTCAACCTGACAGCACCAGAGGGCTACATAGAGACGCCCCAGCCGTCCAGCTCTCATTACTACTCCTCTGTGGACTGCACCTACACCGTCACGGTCTACACGGGCTATGGAGTAGAGATACAGGTCAGACCGCCTAGAAGCGTGTTCATTTTGTACATCAAAAACAGTGATTGTCTATAAAAAAACATGGTGGATTAAACATAGAAACACACAAGACTGACACATCCTGTCGAGAAATTACATCAGATACCCAAATGCAACATCCAAAATGGCAATTTTGGCTCGCGGGCAAAACCACACTAGTGCTTCAAAATGATGATGATGTCCACTCAGTTCCAAGGTATTTACTGTTATTGTGCAGCGACTGACCTTTGGAAGATGACACAGTGATTTAAACAGGGAATCTACCTCCACCTGAAGCCTATCATCCACATGATTACTTCTCCAGCTCAGCTTCTTTCTGAGATATACAATAGCCATTACCTCTCTGACCTTCCAGATGCTTGATCTAATAGATTTTGGATGAAATTAATATGTACCGCAAATCATTCACAATGATGCATCCCAGCTGCTTCATGTCTTCTGTGAAAGAACAGAAAATGAGGAGGAGGAGGGTGGAGAGAGGTGAACGTTCTTCCTCTTCACTGTTCTTCCTATCATCGCCTGCCTGCGCTTGCTAACACCCGGGACAGCAGCACATGTATACCCTGAGTGTACATACAATTTGTGTAAAAAACATTCCTAATATTAAGTTACACCCAGTTTTGCCCTCAGAACAGCCTCAATTATTTGGGGCATGGACTCTACAAGGTGTCTAAAACATTCCACAGGGATGCTGGCCCATGTTGACTCCAATGCTTCCCACAGTTGTGCCAAGTTGTCTGGATGTCCTTTGGGTGGTGGACCATTCTTGATAGACAAGGGAAATCTGTTGAGTGTGGAAAACCCAGGAGCGTTGCAGTTCTTGACACACTAAAATCGGGGGGCCTGGTGCCTACTACCATACCCCGTTCAAAGACACTTAAATCTTTTGTCCTAATGTTTTGTCCACTCAGTATACGTCTCTCTTCTCTTATCTCCTCGTCTTGAATTATTCAATGTTATTTAGATGTAAGGAAGCTTCTTCTCTTAATTAATTACTTATGGATTATGTGTCCAGTCTTTTTGCTTGTTTACGGGACTTTAATGCCTTCCTGTTAAAATGTCTCCACAGCTCCTCTTAACTTCATTAAAGATACCTTACCCTCAGGTTGATTGACTAAATAATGTGGCATTCAGACAATGCGTGGATCACCCCTCTACCCACTATGATCCACTATGCCCCCCCTACGCCCCTCTACAACCCTCTACACCCCTTTACACCCCACTACACTCAGTCTACACCCCTCTACACCCCTTTACACCCCACTACACTCAGTCTACACCCCTCTACACTCAGTCTACACCCCTCTACACCCCTTTACACCCCACTACACTCAGTCTACACCCATTTACACCCCACTACACTCAGTCTACACCCCTTTACACCCCACTACACTCAGTCTACACCCCTCTACACCCCACTACACTCAGTCTACACCCCTTTACACCCCACTACACTCAGTCTACACCCCTTTCACCCCTCTACACTCAGTCTACACCCCTCTACACCCCTTTACACCCCACTACACTCAGTCTACACCCCTCTACACCCCTTTCACCCCTCTACACTCAGTCTACACCCCTCTACACCCCTCTACACTCAGTCTACACCCCTCTACACCCCTTTCACCCTCTACACTCAGTCTACACCCCTCTACACTCAGTCTACACCCCTCTACACCCCTTTACTCCCCACTACACTCAGTCTACCCCCCTCTACCCCCCTTTCACCCCTCTACACTCAGTCTACACCCCTCTACACCCCACTACACTCAGTCTACACCCCTCTACACCCCACTACACTCAGTCTACACCCCTCTACACCCCTTTCACCCCTCTACACTCAGTCTACACCCCTCTACACCCCTCTACACTCAGTATACACCCCTCTACACCCCTTTTACCCCTCTATACTCAGTCTACACCCCTCTATACCCTACACTCAGTCTACACCCCTCTACACCCCTCGACACCCCTCTACACTCAGTCTACACCCCTCTACACCCCTCTACACTCAGTCTACACCCCTCTACACCCCTCTACACCCCACTACACTCAGTCTACGCCCCTCTACACCCCTTTCACCCCTCTACACTCAGTCTACACCCCGCTACACCCCTCTACACTCAGTCTACACCCCTCTACACCCCACTACACTCAATCTACACCCCTCTACACTCAGTCTACACCCCTCTACATCACTTTCACCCCTCTACACTCAGTCTACACCCCTCTACACCCCTCTACACCCCACTACACTCAGTCTACACCCCTCTAAACCCCTTTCACCCCTCTACACTCAGTCTACACAACTCTACACCCCACTACACTCAGTCTACACCCCTCTACACCCCTCTACACCCCTCTACACTCAGTCTACACCCCTCTACACCCCTCTACACTCAGTCTACACCCCTCTACACCCCTTTACACCCCACTACACTCAGTCTACACCCCTCTACACCCCTTTCACCCCTCTACACTCAGTCTACACCCCTCTACACTCCTCTACACTCAGTCTACACCCCTCTACACCCCTCTACACTCAGTCTACACCCCTCTACACCACTTTCACCCCTCTACACTCAGTCTACACCCCTCTACACCCCTCTACACCCCTCTACACCCCACTACACTCAGTCTACACCCCTCTACACCCCTTTACACCCCACTACACTCAGTCTACACCCATCTACACCCCTTTCACCCCTCTACACTCCAGGTGGTGTCATCCTGTTTCTAAAAGACTGGGTTGATAATTCCTTTTATCTGGAAATCTTTTGGATTAATCTACTTCAAAGGACTTCTCTAGACCAGGGGGCTTTGTAGAATGTGGGTCTTAACAACTCCAGTTTATCATTCATTTTAGCGTAAGCTGGATTTAAATGGTTGCCTTGATGTAGGCAAGAAGATAAAGACTGATGTGGACTATTCCTTGGGCAGCATTTGTTTATTTGCCCTGCTTTGAGGTCTACGGCCCACACCTGCCTAGCGCACTGCTCCATCAGACCATAGGGTCCCAACTATTTCCTGCTCCGGCCCTGCCTCAGGGCGGAGGGAGGGAGGGATGGAGAGAGAAATTAGCTTGAAAAGTGTTTCTAGCTCTCAAACTCCCGAAGTCTATATAGTATATAGTACCACCCTCACAACTCCACACAAAGGCAAGACCCATCAGGTTTACCATGTGCCGTTATAAACAATGTGTTTAAGCTGCAGTCTGGGAGGAGGAGTGGAAGTTGGTTGAAAGTCAGAGACCCTCTGTTAACCACCCAACAGTGTTGTCATGTGAAAGTAGGAGGATTGATTCAATTTCCGCTGTAGTACCACATGTCTGTGTCAGTTCATAGATCAATGCACTGCAGGCCAAGCTAAGACATGTCCAGCCCAGTAGTTCTGTCCACTCCAGAAGTGTGCAGGTGGTGGGAGAGGACCTTTCAGCAGCTCACTGAAGCCATAGTGGGTAGTACTGAAGAGTATCGACTGATGGGTCAATATTCCCAACTACTCTGGCTTAAGTGGACCTCGGCACAGTTCAATAAAGTACAGTTCTATCTGCAGTCTCTGTCTGGGTTGATGGCAGAGATTGATTGGGATGCATTGGTCACTGCTTGGATTATTTAGTAAAGGGTGTCAATTCAATATTCTGTAAGAAGTGTCACCCTGATACTTTTTGGAGGACTGGGGAAGAGTGCTTCACTAAAGACTGACTCTCTGGGATGATATGACATATTTAAATATACACTGCTCAAAAAAATAAAGGGAACACTAAAATAACACATCCTAAATCTGAATGAATGAAATATTCTTATTAAATACTTTTTTCTTTACATAGTTGAATGTGCTGACAACAAAATCACACAAAAATGATCAATGGAAATCAAATTTATCAACCCATGGAGGTCTGGATTTGGAGTCACACTCAAAATTAAAGTAGAAAACCACACTACAGGCTGATCCAACTTTGATGTAATGTCCTTAAAACAAGTCAAAATGAGGCTCAGTAGTGTGTGTGGCCTCCACGTGCCTGTATGACCTCCCTACAACGCCTGGGCATGCTCCTGATGAGGTGGCGGATGGTCTTCTGAGGGATCTCCTCCCAGACCTGGACTAAAGCATCCGCCAACTCCTGGACAGTCTGTGGTGCAATGTGGCCTTGGTGGATGGAGCGAGACATGATGTCCCAGATGTGCTCAATTGGATTCAGGTCTGGTGAACGGGCGGGCCAGTCCATAGCATCAATGCCTTCCTCTTGCAGGAATTGCTGACACACTCCAGCCGCATGAGGTCTAGCATTGTCTTGCATTAGGAGGAGCCCAGGGCCAACCGCACCAGCATATGGTCTCACAAGGGGTCTGATGATCTCCTCTCGGTACCTAATGGCAGTCAGGCTACCTCTGGCGAGCACATGGAGGGCTGTGCGGCTCCCCAAAGAAATGCCACCCCACACCATGACTGACCCACCGCCACCACCGAACGTTCTCCACGGCGTCTCCAGACTGTCACGTCTGTCACATGTGCTCAGTGTGAACCTGCTTTTATCTGTGAAGAGCACAGGGCGCCAGTGGCGAATTTGCTGATCTTGGTGTTCTCTGGCAAATGCCAAACGTCCTGCACGGTGTTGGGCTGTAAGCACAACCCCCACATGTGGACGTCGGGCCCTCATACCACCCTCATGGATTCTGTTTCTGACCGTTTGAGCAGACACATGCACATTTGTGGCCTGCTGGAGGTCATTTTGCAGGGCTCTGGCAGTGCTCCTCCTGCTCCTCCTTGCACAAAGGTGGAGGTAGCGGTCCTGCTGCTGGGTTGTTGTCCTCCTACGGCCTCCTCCACGTCTCCTGATGTACTGGCCTGTCTCCTGGTAGCGCCTCCATGCTCTGGACACTACGCTGACAGACACAGCAAACCTTCTTGCCACAGCTCGCATTGATGTGCCATCCTGGATGAGCTGCACTACCTGAGCCACTTGTGTGGGTTGTAGACTCCGTCTCATGCTACCACTAGAGTGAAAGCACCACCAGCATTCAAAAGTGACCAAAACATCAGCCAGGATGGGGGTGTCTTGCTAATTGCCTATAATTTCCACCTGTTGTCTATTCCATTTGCACAACAGCATGTGAAATTTATTGTCAATCAGTGTTGCTTCCTAAGTGGACAGTTTGATTTCGCAGAAGTGTGATTGACTTGGAGTTACATTGTGTTGTTTAAGTGTTCCCTTTATTTTTTTGAGCAGTGTATATATATAACTATTGACATCTTGACATACTTTACAACTAGGGCTACAACAAAATTGCTAGAAAATATATACATGTTCAAACACATTTGTTTCTCCATTTTCTCTCTGTGTGAGTCGAGGATTTGTTTCTCTCTTTTACAAATAATGATCCACTCTGCACACACTTCGTAGTGAAATGACATACGTGCGCCAAAGACTGCAGAAGACCTGGGAGCAGAGGATAATTGATGAATCAACCTCAGCCATGAGCCACGCACAACTGGAACATGTAGGCTACATATTGCATGTAGATCCTTATTACCATAAACATGATGTGTGTCCTGAACCTTTGACTCATTTTTTAGGTTACGGTGTGTCAGAGGGGAAGAGGAGGCATGCAGCGTTCAGTCGCCTGCAACGCGCTATTTGCACATTGGCTCCCTCCCTGACTGAACAGCAGTAGAGTTCAGGCTCTAGCCTACAGGGCCAGACGCGCTGACTCTCAGTACACTAAAGCACACTAAAGCACACGGCTCAGACCTTTAACTGCTGGAGGGACAAGAATCAATACCCTGGCCCAATCCACTCTCATCTCCTGATAGATAGTCCACAACTCAATCATAACTAGGGAGCTGGAGGTAAGTAAAAACAAGGGCCTGTTAATGACCTGTCATCATCTGTGGGAGAGAGCTGTATCTTCAGCACTGAGAGCTCACCAGTAATATGTACTGTACAATAACCCAGTCTTAGGAGTAGCATGTGTGGTGTGTGTCAAACCAATATCTCTATCCCTGAAATTTCTGCTCCACAATAGCTCTGGTGTTTCAGCTCAGGCAGAAGAAGCTGTCAAAACAGCTGCCTCCACACCTCCACATCCTATAAAACATAATTTCTACTTCTATCCAGCTTTTGGAGAAGCTGGTGTCACAGAGGCCTCTCCTCTTCTCTCCTCTTCCCCCTCCTCTCTCTGGACCAGGCCTCCCCTCCCCTCTTCTCTCCCCTCCTCTCTCTTGACCAGGCCTCTCCTCTCCTCCCCTCTCCCCTCCTCTCTCTGGACCAGGCCTCTCCTCTCCTCCCCTCGCCTCTCCCCTCCTCTCTCTGGACCAGGCCTCTCCTCTCCTCCCCTCGCCTCTCCCCTCCTCTCTCTGGACCAGGCCTCTCCTCTCCTCTTCTCCTCCCCTCTCCCCTCCTCTCTATCTATCTTCCCCTCACCTCTCCCCTCCTCTCTCTTGACCAGGCCTCTCCTCTCCTCCCCTCTCTCTGGACCAGGCCTCTCCTCTCCTCTCCTCTCCTCGCCTCTCCCCTCCTCTCTCTGGACCAGGCCTCTCCTCTCCTCTTCTCCTCCCCTCTCCCCTCCTCTCTATCTATCTTCCCCTCACCTCTCCCCTCCTCTCTCTTGACCAGGCCTCTCCTCCCCTCTCTCTGGACCAGGCCTCTCCTCTCCTCCCCTCGCTCTGGACCAGGCCTCTCCTCTCCTCTCCTCTCCTCTCCTCTCCTCTCCTCTCCTCTCCTCTCCTCTCCTCTCCCTCCTCTCCTCTCCTCTCTCCTCTCCTCTCCTCTCCTCTCCTCTCCTCACCTCTCCCCTCCTCTCTCTGGACCAGGCCTCTCCTCTCCTCTCTCTGGACCAGGCCTCTCCTCTCCTCTCCTCTCCTCGCCTCTCCCCTCCTCTCTCTGGACTAGGCCTCTCCCCTCCTCTCTCTGGACCAGGCCTCTCCTCTCCTCCCCTCTCCCCTCCTCTCTCTGGACCAGGCCTCTCCTCTCCTCTCCTCCCCTCTCCCCTCCTCTCTCTGGACCAGGCCTCTCCCTCTCCTCTCCTCGCCTCTCCCCTCCTCTCTCTGGACCAGGCCTCTCCTCTCCTCCCCTCTCCCCTCCTCTCTCTTGACCAGGCCTCTCCTCTCCTCCCCACTCTCTGGACCAGGCCTCTCCTCTCCTCTCCTCACCTCTCCCCTCCTCTCTCTGGACCAGGCCTCTCCTCTCCTCCCCTCTCCCCTCCTCTCTCTGGACCAGGCCTCTCCTCTCCTCTCCTCTCCTCCCCTCTCCCCTCCTCTCTCTGGACCAGGCCTCTCCTCTCCTCGCCTCTCCCCTCCTCTCTCTGGACCAGGCCTCTCCTCTCCTTTCCTCTCCCCTCCTCTCTCTGGACCAGGCCTCTCCTCTCCTCTCCTCGCCTCTCCCCTCCTCTCTCTGGACCAGGCCTCTCCTCTCCTCCCCTCTCCCCTCCTCTCTCTGGACCAGGCCTCTCCTCTCCTCCCCTCTCCCCTCCTCTCTCTGGACCAGGCCTCTCCTCTCCTCCCCTCGCCTCTGCCCTCCTCTCTCTCTCCTCCTCTCCTCTCCTCTCCTCTCCTCTCCTCGCCTCTCCCCTCCTCTCTCTGGACCAGGCCTCTCCTCTCCTCTCCTCGCCTCTCCCCTCCTCTCTCTGGACCAGGCCTCTCCTCTCCTCCCCTCCCCTCTCCCCTCCTCTCTCTGGACCAGGCCTCTCCTCTCCTCCCCTCGCCTCTCCCCTCCTCTCTCTGGACCAGGCCTCTCCTCTCCTCCCCTCCCCTCTCCCCTCCTCTCTCTGGACCAGGCCTCTCCTCTCCTCCCCTCCCCTCTCCCCTCCTCTCTCTGGACCAGGCCTCTCCTCTCCTCCCCTCGCCTCTCCCCTCCTCTCTCTGGACCAGGCCTCTCCTCTCCTCCCCTCTCCCCTCCTCTCTCTGGACCAGGCCTCTCCTCTCCTCTCCTCCCCTCTCCCCTCCTCTCTCTGGACCAGGCCTCTCCTCTCCTCTCCTCGTCTCTCCCCTCCTCTCTCTGGACCAGGCCTCTCCTCTCCTCTCCTCTCCTCGCCTCTCCCCTCCTCTCTCTGGACCAGGCCTCTCCTCTCCTCTCCTCGCCTCTCCCCTCCTCTCTCTGGACCAGGCCTCTCCTCTCCTCTCCTCTCCTCTCCTCTCCTCTCCTCTCCTCTCCCTCCTCCTCTCCTCTCCTCTCCCTCTCCCTCCTCCTCTCCTCTCCTCTCCTCTCCCTCTCCTCTCTCTGGACCAGGCCTCTCCTCTCCTCTCCCTCCTCTCCTCTCTCTCCTCTCCTCTCCTCTCCTCTCCTCTCCCCTCCTTTCTCTGGACCAGGCCTCTCCTCTCCCTCTCCTCTCCTCTCCTCTCCTCTCCTCTCCTCTCCCCTCTCCTCTCCTCTCCTCTCCTCTCCTCTCCCCTCCTCTCTCTGGACCAGGCCTCTCCTCTCCTCTCCTCGCCTCTCCCCTCCTCTCTCTGGACCAGGCCTCTCCTCTCCTCTCCTCTCCTCTCCTCTCCTCTCCTCTCCTCTCCTCTCCTCTCCTCTCCCCCTCCTCTCCCCTCCTCTCTCTGGACCAGGCCTCTCCTCTCCTCCCCTCCCCTCTCCCCTCCTCTCTCTGGACCAGGCCTCTCCTCTCCTCCCCTCCCCTCTCCCCTCCTCTCTCTGGACCAGGCCTCTCCTCTCCTCCCCTCCCCTCTCCCCCCCTCTCTCTGGACCAGGCCTCTCCTCTCCTCTCCTCTCCTCTCCTCTCCTCTCCTCTCCTCTCCTCTCCTCTCCTCTCCTCTCCTCTCCCCTCCTCTCCCCTCCTCTCTCTGGACCAGGCCTCTCCTCTCCTCCCCTCCCCCTCCCCCTCCTCTCTCTGGACCAGGCCTCTCCTCTCCTCCCCTCCCCTCTCCCCTCTCTCTCTGGACCAGGCCCTCTCCTCTCCTCCCCTCCCCTCTCCCCTCCTCTCTCTGGACCAGGCCTCTCCTCTCCTCCCTCCCCTCTCCCCTCCTCTCTCTGGACCAGGCCTCTCCTCTCCTCTCTCCTCACCTCTCCCCTCCTCTCTCTGGACCAGGCCTCTCCTCTCCTCCCCCTCCCTCTCCCCTCCTCTCTCTGGACCAGGCATCTCCTCTCCTCTCCTCGCCTCTCCCCTCCTCTCTCTGGCCCAGGCCTCTCCTCTCCTCCCCTCCCCTCTCCCCTCCTCTCTCTAACCAGGCCTCTCCTCTCCTCCCCTCCCCTCTCCCCTCCTCTCTCTGGACCAGGCCTCTGCTCTCCTCTCCTCCCCTCTCCCCTCCTCTCTCTGGACCAGGCCTCTCCTCTCCTCCCCTCCCCTCTCCCCTCCTCTCTCTGGACCAGGCCTCTCCTCTCCTCTCCTCGCCTCTCCCCTCCTCTCTCTGGACCAGGCCTCTCCTCTCCTCCCCTCCCCTCCCCTCTCCCCTCCTCTCTCTGGACCAGGCCTCTCCCCTCCTCTCTCTGGACCAGGCATCTCCTCTCCTCCCTCCCCTCTCCCCTCCTCTCTCTGGACCAGGCCTCTCCTCTCCTCCCCTCGCCTCTCCTCTCTCTGGACCAGGCCTCTCCTCTCCTCCCCTCCCCTCTCCCCTCCTCTCTCTGGACCAGGCCTCTCCTCTCCTCCCCTCGCCTCTCCCCTCCTCTCTCTGGACCAGGCCTCTCCTCTCCTCCCCTCGCCTCTCCTCTCTCTGGACCAGGCCTCTCCTCTCCTCCCCTCGCCTCTCCCCTCCTCTCTCTGGACCAGGCATCTCCTCTCCTCCCCTCCCCTCTCCCCTCCTCTCTCTGGACCAGGCCTCTCCTCTCCTCCCCTCGCCTCTCCTCTCTCTGGACCAGGCCTCTCCTCTCCTCCCCTCGCCTCTCCCCTTCTCTCTCTGGACTAGGTCCCTTTTATTTTTCCTTCGTCACAGTGTATGTTCTCCTCCTGTTGTGGGCTGACTGATGCCTGCTAGGAACCATGGAGGGGCCACAGAGGAGCTGGGAGAAGTGCAATTAGCAGATTCCACATGGGCTCTGTGAATACAACACTGGAGGAAAGAGAAACAAGGAGATGCACTTAGTGGCAGTGAGAGAGCCCAGCTCTCAGTGATCTCACTGTGCTTGTTTGTCTTGTCAGCACTACTGAGCACCGGTACTTTGCACCACCTGGGTGACGGTGTGAATAACTTGCTGTGACTACGTTGACTGTTGTTCTCTCACTGCTCTTTCCTCACTGAGACAAGAGGGGATTTGTTTCAGCCCAACAGCAGCCCAGATACTTAAAAAGTCTCTCAGACACCTGGTTTGTGAATGTGGGCTTTCCAGCTAAGCCAACAAAGGTCCTTACAAGACTGTAATGTCCTCTGACTCAGAGTGAAGTGCTGGTTATTTTCAGCGTTATTTATTTCTATCCCTAACACTTAACTCAGCGGGACAAGTGGCAGTGATGGCAGCCATGTTAGTTCACATAGTGAGTTTCCTCTCAGTTTGTGATGTGCACCCGCTGTCTCCAGGCAGACACTGACAGGATCAGGCAGTAGATGAGATGACTGACCGGTGACTGCTCCCACATGGTGACACTCACGACACCACAGCCACTCTCTGGAAGTGGCTATAGTCACAGTCACACCTGCTGCCACACAGGCCAATCTCCAGTGCCTTGGCTGATAGTCAGAGAGTCATAGAGGGAGTGTGAGACCAAGGAAAGAAGAGAGGGAAGGAGGGAAAGTCCATTACTCATCTCCCCTTCTGCACTCTGTTTTCCTCTTTTGTACTTTGCTATTGTTGGTAGAGGATTTGAAGTTTACCAATGTGACCGAGGCAGGGCTTTGATATGTTGAAAGTGCTGTACAGCACTTTAGAATGATTTCTGGTGAGATTTTTTAAGATGCATTTTTTCCTGGTCAAGGAGTCGGTGTTGGTGGGTATCATCAGCCTGCTCACCTGTCTTGGATTCAGTCTGCTGTAAGTCTGTAGGCTGTAAGGCAGCTGCCCTCACTCTCCTGTCCCTACCTCTCCCACCGTGTTGGAGACTTAACAGAGAGAGGACATAACGACAAAGGGACAGTCAATGAATTAAGAGATCAGAAAGGTCTTCTGAGATTTAGAGACAGAACAAGGAGGACATAGAGACAGAAAGGTCTTCTGAGATTTAGAGACAGAACAAGGAGGACATAGAGACAGAAAGGTCTTCTGAGATTTAGAGACAGAACAAGGAGGACATAGAGACAGAAAGGTCTTCTACGATTTAGAGAGAGAACAAGGAGGACATAGAGACAGAAAGGTCTTCTGAGATTTAGAGACAGAACAAGGAGGACATAGAGACAGAAAGGTCTTCTGAGATTTAGAGACAGAACAAGGAGGACATAGAGACAGAACAAGGAGGACATAGAGACAGAACAAGGAGGACATAGAGACAGAAAGGTCTTCTGAGATTTAGAGACAGAACAAGGAGGACATAGAGATCAGAAAGGTGTTCTGAGATTTAGAGACAGAACAAGGAGGACATAGAGACAGAAAGGTCTTCTGAGATTTAGAGACAGAACAAGGAGGACATAGAGACAGAACAAGGAGGACATAGAGACAGAACAAGGAGGACATAGAGACAGAACAAGGAGGACATAGAGACAGAACAAGGAGGACATAGAGACAGAAAGGTCTTCTGAGATTTAGAGACAGAACAAGGAGGACATAGAGACAGAAAGGAAAGAAATAAGGGAGAGAGCGAGAGAAAGATGAAGAATTGTGAAGCAGAGTTGGCTTCCAGAGTGTTTCAGTTGGATAACTAACAGGATCAATATAACACAATGTTAATAAATACTGCCGTAGGCTCCTTCCTCCCTATTAGGAGTTGTTCTAATGTTCCATCAGAATGTGGTCCTCTTCGTTCAGCTCATTTGGACAATGAGATCTGGATACAGCAGCTATTAACATAAGGAAAACAGGCCAACAATGAGAATAAGTGGACAGCTAATGCTTTTCTGATGCTCTACTCTCCACCTTCTAAATAACAGTGTAGAGGAGATGTACTTCATACAGAAAAAGCAACTTTCAATTAAAAGTTTCTGTGTGGAAGAGAGGTGGATTACTGGACATCTATTACATGAAACAACATTTGCCACTGAAATGCTGTCACACGGAATATAAAGTATTCCATATTTATTAGGTACACGTGCTCTTTCCATGAGATAAACTGACCAGGTGAATCCAGGTGGAAGATATGATCCCTTATTGATGGCACCTGTTATATCCATTTCAATCAGTTTAGATGAAGGGGAGGAGACCGGTTAAATAAGGATTTTTAAGACATAAGACAATTGAGACATGGATTGTGTATGTGTGTCATTCAGAGGGTGAATCCCCAAGACAAAATATTTAAGTGTCTTTGAACAGGGTATGGTAGTAGGTACCAGGCGCACCGGTTTTAGTGTGTCAAGCACTGCAACGCTGCTGGGTTTTCCATAAGCAACAGTTTTCCCTTGTCTATCAAGAATGGTCCACCACCCAAAGGACATCCAGACAACTTGGCACAACTGTGGGAAGCTTTGGAATCAACATGGGCCAGCATCCCTGTGGAACGCTTTCGACACCTTGTAGTCCATGCCCTGGTGAATTGAGGCTGTTCTGATGACAAAAGGGGGTGCAATTTAATATTAGGAAGGTGTTCTTAATGTTTGGTATACTCCGTTTATTATGATAGGCCTCTCACAGCATGGCTACAAATGATTTCCATTCACTCCATATAACCTAACTCTTATTTTCACGTTGTTGCTGGCTTTTCCTTGCCCTACGACTTTTTGTCCCTTGTCTACAATTTCCCTGCTTAATTCAGGCGTGCTGCATAAAACCAATTTTCCGACAGGCGTGTAGGAATTGTGGTGATAATGAGATCGAAACGGCTGAGGTGAATGTTAAAATGAGATAAGTGCAGACGCGGAAAGCGTGCGGACGTTCCATCTCTTAGGAGGATGAGTGAAGCTTAGCCTGTGGGTTTTTTACCCTCATTGCTCTTATACCCTCTGTGGGATGGGAAAGCTAGCTGATAGGATACATTCAGTAGGAGTTGTCTGAGCCTGGACCTGAGTCTTTCGAGGCCACTGAATTTCCCCCCCCCCGAAATGTTCCATACGCAAAAAAAACTGCTTATCTCTCAGATTTTGTGCAAACATGTTATTTCTGTGAGCATTTCTCATTTGCCAAGATAATCTATCCACTTGACAGGTGTGGCATGTCAAGAAGCGATTAAACAGCATGCTCATTACACAGATGCACCTTGTGCTGGGGAAATTAAAGGTCACTCTAAAATGTCCAGTTTTGTCACACAACACAATGCCACAGATGTCTCAAGTTTTGAGGGAGTATGCAAATTGGCATGCTGACTGCAGGAATGTCAACCAGAGCTGTTGCCAGAGAATTAAATGTTCATTTCTCTACCATAAGCCGCCTACACTGTTGTTTCGAGAATTTGGTAGTACGTCCAACCGGCCTCACAACCACAGACCGCATGTAACCACGCCAGCCCAGGACCCCCACATCCGGCTTCTTCACCTGTGGGATCATCTGAAACTGAGGAGTATTTCTGTCTGTAATAAAGCCTTTTTGTGGGGGGAAACTCATTGTGATTGGCTGGGCCTTGCTCCTCAGTGGCCCTGCCCAGTCATGTGAAATCCATAGATTACTAGTGAATTTATTTCAGTTGACAGATTTTTTATATGAACTGTAACTTAGTGAAATAGTTGAAATTTTTGCGTTTTTTTTTTTGTTCAGTATAGTTTGGTCCCTGCTGTCCAGTTTGCTTCCACATATTGTAATCTCTTCTCTCTGTAGACAACTACTCAGCTCTTCACCTTCAGCCGACCTTGGCTCAGCAGGAACAACCTCCACAGATCTGCATTCAACTAGCCCCTCGAACCAGGATTACACAGGCGATCAAATAGAAACAGGCTTTCAGGAAGAAAGACTCAGCTCAGGGTGACACTGTGTTCAATTTCCTCTGGAAGAGCTTAACTAATCACTGCTTCTCTCTTACCATTCAGTGGCCTCAGGTCTCATGTAATAGCAACTGTTGTCTGTGACAGCCTTGCCAGACCATTTCAAGGACAGGCATATGAATGCACACAAGAAATCCCACAAAGTCTCCCTTTTTCAGTGTGTGTGCCAGGATTTGTACCTTGTGATTTACACAAATCTTAGTTTTTTTGTGTATGGTATTATGTGTGTAGCAGTTTGTGTTGTGTCCAGTGTTGGACCAGGTGTCACTCTGTTAAATGGCCCAGACAGAAATACCTCAATATTAACCAGCAGAACCATGACTCTCCATGGCCCTGACTGCCTCTTTATCTCCCCAACCCTCCCATCTCCTCCTCCCTCTCTTCTATTTTCTCTCCCCTTTTCCCTCTCGTCTCCCTTCTCTCTCCTCTCCTCCTCATGGCCCAGTTCTCCTGTCTGGAACAGATGTTAGTGCTGGTGCTCTATCCCTTCCCTACCCCCTACTTAATCATAGTCTATAATTAGCCAGCAGCCCACATACTCTAGTACCCTCACAGACACTCACACAACGTGGGACCATTTGAAGGAGGGAACGGAGAAACGTAATTGGAGGAGCTTTCTCCTTTATTCTCTTTCTTTTATTGCTCCCTCCTCCCTCTGTTCCTTCTTGCCTCTGTAGAGATAGAAGGGCAATCTCTGGAGAGGGGGAGTGGTTTGCTGCAGGGAGAGATACAGGAAGCAGAAAGCATACATCTCCTCCCCCACATGCTCTACAAAATCTGGTGTTTATTTTATTGGAACGTGTCACTTTAATTATTTAGAGTTATTTCATGTGTTGCTTTTAAATATATAGTGAGCAACACAGAATGTTGTGATTGGGACAGTTGTTTACTCTGGGGGAGGAGCCTAATTAATATTGTAGTAATTCGACTTTAATGGATTATGATGCTTTTAACCTTAACGTGCTGTTGACCTCCTGTTTGCATCACAACAAAACAAACCATGTCCGTGTTGTCAGACAGACGTGTGTTGATCCAGGATTAGATCAGTGTGAGGTAGACAGTCAGGACTAATGCCAACACAAACTGGATTATCCCAACAGTATTCTGGAAGTATTTCATTGACATGGGGATTTCTGGATAATGTGATTAGGTTGTGATGACCTTTGTTTAATGGGACTTTTATCCAATGCTGTAGCCATGAGTTAATTAAAACTACATCAACTTGTTGTTGTGCATTATTCAGTGCATTCGGAAAGTATTCAGACCCCTTGACTTTTTCCACATTTTGTTACGTTACAACCTTATTCTAAAATTGATTAAATGGTTTCCCCCCCCCTCATCAATCTACACACAATACCACATAATTACAAAACTAAAACAGGTTTTTAGACATTTTTGCAAATGTATAAAAAAACAACAACTGAAATACCACATTTACATTATTATCCAGACCCTTTACTCAGTACTTTGTTGAAGCACCTTCGGCAGCGACTACAGCCTTGAGTCTTCTTGGGTATGATCCCCTCAAGCTCTGTCAGGTTAGATGGGGATTGTCACTGCACAGCATTTTCAGGTCTCTCCAGAGATGTTTGATCGGGTTCAAGTCCGGGGCTCTGGCTGGGCCACTCAAGGACATTCAGAGACTTGTCCCCAAGCCACTCCTGCGTTGTCTTGAACATGTGCTTAGGGTCGTTGTTAGGTTTAGGTTTCCTCCAGACATAAAGCTTGGCATTCAGGCCAAAGAGTTCAAACTTGGTTTCATTAGATGAGAGAATCTTGTTTCTCATGGTCCGAGTCCTTTAGGTGTTTTTTTGCAAATTCCAAGCAGGCTATCAGGTGCCTGTCTGGCCACTCTACCACAAAGGCCTGATTGGTGGAATCCACAAAGGAACTCTGTAGCTCTGTCAGAGTGACCATCGGTTTCTTGGTCACCTCCCTGACCAAGGCCCTTCTCTCCCGATTGCTCAGTTTGGCCGGGCGGCCAATCCTGTCTCGGAGCTCTATGGACAATTCCTTTGACCTCATGGCTTGGTTTCTGCTCAGACATGCACTGTCACTGTGGGACCTTATATAGACAGGTGACTGCCTTTCCAAATCATGTCCAATCAATTAAATTTACCACAGGTGGACTTCAAGTTGTAGAAACATCAAGGATGATCATTGGAAACAGGATGCACCTGAGCTCAATTTCGAGTCTCATAGCAAAGGGTCTGAATACTTATGTAAATAAGGTATTTTAAATGAGCAAACATAAAAAAACAACTGTTTTTGCTTTGTCATTATGGGGTATTGTGTGTGGAAAATGTTGACAATTGTTGCTATAGCAGCACTGTCCTCATAAGAGCACAATCACAGAGACTTTATATAGTTACGTGCTTAATAAACACGTCAGACGACCACTCATCGTTTCGTGCTAACTTAGAGGCCCCACACAGTGCACCTTGCACCCACACAGTGCACCTCTCACCCACACAGTGCACCTTTCACCCACACAGTGCACCTCTCACCCACACAGTGCACCTTGCACCCACACAGTGCACCTCTCACCCACACAGTGCACCTTTCACCCACACAGTGCACCTCTCACCCACACAGTGCACCTCTCACCCACACAGTGCACCTCTCACCCTTTCTCTTTTTATCTGGTCTCTCATTCACATTAGGGCAGTTTGGTGATTTTTGTTCTGCTCTTTTTTGTTTTGCTCCTTCTATCTGACACCTTTTGGAACAGAGTTTTCACAGGACAAGGCCTGGAACCATCTTTTGTGACCCAAGGTTCGCCAATCATACTCTGGAGTTCCAGCTGATGGATTCTGACATATATTGGAATCTGTGTTAATTGTCTGTAATTTAATATATACAGCCTTTCCTTTTTCCATGTTAGATTAACAGCCCGGAAAACGGTTTCTTCCCTACCTGGGGGAAGGTACTGTAGATGATAAGATTTTGTATGGAGGGACATGGAGGCATATCTCTTAGGTGTTTTTATTTGAGAGTAAACTCAGTGAAGTGACATGGAGGTATATCTCTGGGTTTTATATGAGAGTAAACTCAGTGAAGTGACATGGAAGCATATCTCTGGGTTTTATATGAGAGTAAACTCAGTGAAGTGACATGGAAACATATCTCTGGGTTTTATATACTAGAGTAAACTCAGTGAAGTGACATGGAAGCATATCTCTGGGTTTTATATGAGAGTAAACTCAGTGAAGTGACATAGAGGCATATCTCTTACGTGTTTTTACATGAGTAAACTCAGTGAAGTGACATGGAGGCATATCTCTGGGTTTTATATGAGAGTAAACTCAGTGAAGTGACATGGAGGCATATCTCTTAGGTGTTTTTACATGAGTAAACTACGTGAAGTGACATTGAGACATATCTCTTATGTGTTTTTATATGAGTAAACTACGTGAAGTGACATTGAGACATATCTCTTAGGTGTTTTTATATGAGAGTAAACTCAGTGAAGTAACATTGAGACATATCTCTTATGTGTTTTTATATGAGTAAACTCAGTGAAGTGACATTGAGACATATCTCTTAGGTGTTTTTATATGAGAGTAAACTCAGTGAAGTGACATTGAGACATATCTCTGGGTTTTATATGAGAGTCAACTCAGTGAAGTGACATGGAGGCATATCTCTGGGTTTTATATGAGTAAACTCAGTGGAGTGACATTGAGACATATATCTGGGTTTTATATGAGAGTAAACTCAGTGAAGTGACATTGAGACATATCTCTGGGTTTTATATGAGAGTAAACTCAGTGAAGTGACATGGAGGTATATCTCTGGGTTTTATATGAGAGTAAACTCAGTGAAGTGACATTGAGACATATCTCTTAGGTGTTTTTATATGAGAGTAAACTCAGTGAAGTGACATGGAAGCATATCTCTGGGTTTTATATGAGAGTAAACTCAGTGAAGTGACATTGAGACATATCTCTTAGGTGTTTTTATATGAGAGTAAACTCAGTGAAGTGACATGGAGGCATATCTCTTAGGTGTTTTTATATGAGAGTAAACTCAGTGAAGTGACATGGAGGCATATCTCTGGGTTTTATATGAGAGTAAACTCAGTGAAGTGACATGGAGGTATATATCTTAGGTGTTTTTATATGAGAGTAAATTCAGTGAAGTGACATGGAGGCATATCTCTAGGTTTTATATGAGAGTAAACACAGTGAAGCGACATGGAGGCATATCTCTTAGGTGTTTTTATATGAGAGTAAACTCGGTGAAGTGACATGGAGGCATATCTCTGGGTTTTATATGAGAGTAAACACAGTGAAGTGACATGGAGGCATATCTCTTCGGTGTTTTTATATGAGTAAACTCAGTGAAGTGACATGGAGGCATATCTCTTACGTGTTTTTATATGAGAGTAAACTCAGTGAAGTGACATGGAGGCATATCTCTGGGTTTTATATGAGAGTCAACTCAGTGAAGTGACATGGAAGCATATCTCTGGGTTTTATATTCTAGAGTAAATTCAGTGAAGTGACATGGAGGCATATCTCTTAGGTGTTTTTATTTGAGTAAACTCAGTGAAGTGACATTGAGACATATCTCTGGGTTTTATATGAGAGTCAACTCAGTGAAGTGACATGGAAGCATATCTCTGGGTTTTATATACTAGAGTAAACTCAGTGAAGTGACATGGAGGCATATCTCTTAGGTGTTTTTACATGAGTAAACTCAGTGAAGTGACATGGAAGCATATCTCTGGGTTTTTATATGAGAGTAAACTCAGTGAAGTGACATTGAGACATATCTCTTAGGTGTTTTTATTTGAGAGTAAACTCAGTGAAGTGACATTGAGAAATATCTCTTAGGTGTTTTTATTTGAGAGTAAACTCAGTGAAGTGACATTGAGACATATCTCTTAGGTGTTTTTATTTGAGAGTAAACTCAGTGAAGTGACATTGAGACACATCTCTGGGTTTTTATATGAGAGTAAACCCAGTGAAGTGACATGGAAGCATATCTCTGGGTTTTATATGAGAGTAAACTCAGTGAAGTGACATGGAAGCATATCTCTGGGTTTTATATGAGAGTAAACACAGTGAAGTGACATTGAGACATATCTCTTAGGTGTTTTTATATGAGAGTAAACTCAGTGAAGTGACATGGAAGCATATCTCTGGGTTTTATATGAGAGTAAACTCAGTGAAGTGACATGGAAGCATATCTCTGGGTTTTATATGAGAGTAAAGTCAGTGAAGTGACATGGAAGCATATCTCTGGGTTTTATATGAGAGTAAACTCAGTGAAGTGACATGGAAGCATATCTCTGGGTTTTATATGAGAGTAAACACAGTGAAGTGACATGGAGGCATATCTCTTAGGTGTTTTTATTTGAGAGTAAACTCATTGAAGTGACATGGAGGCATATCTCTTGGTGTTTTATATGAGAGTAAACTCAGTGAAGTGACATGGAGGCATATCTCTGGTTTTTATATGAGAGTAAACACAGTGAAGTGACATGGAGACATATCTCTTCGGTGTTTTTATATGAGTAAACTCAGTGAAGTGACATTGAGACATATCTCTTACGTGTTTTTATATGAGAGTAAACTCAGTGAAGTGACATGGAGGCATATCTCTGGGTTTTATATGAGAGTAAACTCAGTGAAGTGACATGGACAATCTCTGGGCATATCTCTGGGTTTTTATATCTAGAGTAAACTCAGTGAAGTGACATTGAGACATATCTCTTAGGTGTTTTTATTTGAGTAAACTCAGTGAAGTGACATTGAGACATATCTCTGGGTTTTATATGAGAGTCAACTCAGTGAAGTGACATTGAGACATATCTCTGGGTTTTATATGAGAGTCAACTCAGTGAAGTGACATGGAGGCATATCTTTTAGGTGTTTTTACATGAGTAAACTCAGTGAAGTGACATGGAAGCATATCTCTGGGTTTTTATATGAGAGTAAACTCAGTGAAGTGACATTGAGACATATCTCTTAGGTGTTTTTATTTGAGACTAAACTCAGTGAAGTGACATGGAGGCATATCTCTTATGTGTTTTTATTTGAGAGTAAACTCAGTGAAGTGACATTGAGACATATCTCTTAGGTGTTTTTATTTGAGAGTAAACTCAGTGAAGTGACATTGAGACATATCTCTGGTTTTTAAATGAGTAAACTCAGTGAAACCCAGTGAAGTGACATGGAGGCATATCTCTGGGTTTTATATGAGAGTAAACTCAGTGAAGTGACATGGAAGCATATCTCTGGGTTTTATATGAGAGTAAACACAGTGAAGTGACATTGAGACATATCTCTTAGGTGTTTTTATATGAGAGTAAACTCAGTGAAGTGACATGGAGGCATATCTCTGGGTTTTATATGAGAGTAAACTCAGTGAAGTGACATGGAAGCATATCTCTGGGTTTTATATGAGAGTAAAGTCAGTGAAGTGACATGGAAGCATATCTCTGGGTTTTATATGAGAGTAAACTCAGTGAAGTGACATGGAAGCATATCTCTGGGTTTTATATGAGAGTAAACACAGTGAAGTGACATGGAGGCATATCTCTTAGGTGTTTTTATTTGAGAGTAAACTCATTGAAGTGACATGGAGGCATATCTCTGGGTTTTATATGAGAGTAAACTCAGTGAAGTGACATGGAGACATATCTCTTAGGTGTTTTTATATGAGAGTCAACTCAGTGAAGTGACATTGAGACATATCTCTTATGTGTTTTTATTTGAGAGTAAACTCAGTGAAGTGACATTGAGACATATCTCTGGGTTTTATTTGAGAGTAAACTCAGTGAAGTGACATGGAGGCATATCTCTGGGTTTTTATATGAGAGTAAACTCAGTGAAGTGACATGGAGACATATCTCTTAGGTGTTTTTATATGAGAGTAAACTCAGTGAAGTGACATTGAGACATATCTCTTAGGTGTTTTTATATGAGAGTAAACTCAGTGAAGTGACATGGAAGCATATCTCTGGGTTTTATATGAGAGTAAACTCAGTGAAGTGACATGGAAGCATATCTCTGGGTTTTATATGAGAGTAAAGTCAGTAAACTCAGTGGAGTAAACTCAGTTGACAGAACATATCTCTGGGTTTTATATGAGAGTAAACACAGTGAAGTGACATGGAGGCATATCTCTTAGGTGTTTTTATTTGAGAGTAAACTCATTGAAGTGACATGGAGGCATATCTCTGGGTTTTATATGAGAGTAAACTCAGTGAAGTGACATGGAGACATATCTCTTAGGTGTTTTTATATGAGAGTCAACTCAGTGAAGTGACATTGAGACATATCTCTTATGTGTTTTTATATGAGTAAACTCAGTGAAGTGACATTGAGACATATCTCTGGGTTTTATATGAGAGTAAACTCAGTGAAGTGACATGGAGGCATATCTCTGGGTTTTTATATGAGAGTAAACTCAGTGAAGTGACATGGAGACATATCTCTTAGGTGTTTTTATATGAGAGTCAACTCAGTGAAGTGACATTGAGACATATCTCTTAGGTGTTTTTATATGAGAGTAAACTCAGTGGAGTGACATTGAGACATATCTCTGGGTTTTATATGAGAGTCAACTCAGTGAAGTGACATGGAGGCATATCTCTGGGTTTTATATGAGTAAACTCAGTGGAGTGACATTGAGACATATATCTGGGTTTTATATGAGAGTAAACTCAGTGAAGTGACATTGAGACATATCTCTGGGTTTTATATGAGAGTAAACTCAGTGAAGTGACATGGAAGCATATCTCTGGGTTTTATATGAGAGTAAACTCAGTGAAGTGACATGGAAGCATATCTCTGGCTTTTATATGAGAGTAAACACATTGAAGTGACATTGAGACATATCTCTTAGGTGTTTTTATATGAGAATAAACTCAGTGAAGTGACATGGAAGCATATCTCTGGGTTTTATATGAGAGTAAACTCAGTGAAGTGACATGGAAGCATATCTCTGGGTTTTATATGAGAGTAAACTCAGTGAAGTGACATGGAAGCATATCTCTGGGTTTTATATGAGAGTAAACACAGTGAAGTGACATTGAGACATATCTCTTAGGTGTTTTTATATGAGAGTAAACTCAGTGAAGTGACATGGAGGCATATCTCTTAGGTGTTTTTATTTGAGAGTAAACTCATTGAAGTGACATGGAGGCATATCTCTGGGTTTTATATGAGAGTCAACTCAGTGAAGTGACATGGAGACATATCTCTTAGGTGTTTTTATATGAGAGTCAACTCAGTGAAGTGACATTGAGACATATCTCTTATGTGTTTTTATATGAGTAAACTCAGTGAAGTGACATTGAGACATATCTCTGGGTTTTATATGAGAGTAAACTCAGTGAAGTGACATGGAGGCATATCTCTGGGTTTTTATATGAGAGTAAACTCAGTGAAGTGACATGGAGGCATATCTCTTAGGTGTTTTTATTTGAGAGTAAACTCATTGAAGTGACATGGAGGCATATCTCTGGGTTTTATATGAGAGTAAACTCAGTGAAGTGACATGGAGACATATCTCTTAGGTGTTTTTATATGAGAGTCAACTCAGTGAAGTGACATTGAGACATATCTCTTATGTGTTTTTATATGAGTAAACTCAGTGAAGTGACATTGAGACATATCTCTGGGTTTTATATGAGAGTAAACTCAGTGAAGTGACATGGAGGCATATCTCTGGGTTTTTATATGAGAGTAAACTCAGTGAAGTGACATGGAGGCATATCTCTTAGGTGTTTTTATTTGAGAGTAAACTCATTGAAGTGACATGGAGGCATATCTCTGGGTTTTATATGAGAGTAAACTCAGTGAAGTGACATGGAGACATATCTCTTAGGTGTTTTTATATGAGAGTAAACTCAGTGAAGTGACATGGAGACATATCTCTTATGTGTTTTTATATGAGAGTCAACTCAGTGAAGTGACATTGAGACATATCTCTTATGTGTTTTTATATGAGTAAACTCAGTGAAGTGACATTGAGACATATCTCTGGGTTTTATATGAGAGTAAACTCAGTGAAGTGACATGGAGGCATATCTCTGGGTTTTTATATGAGAGTAAACTCAGTGAAGTGACATGGAGACATATCTCTTAGGTGTTTTTATATGAGAGTAAACTCAGTGAAGTGACATGGAGGCATATCTCTTAGGTGTTTTTATACTAGAGTAAACTCAGTGAAGTGACATGGAGACATATCTCTGGGTTTTTATATGAGAGTAAACTCAGTGAAGTGACATGGAGGCATATCTCTTAGGTGTTTTTATGTGAGTAAACTACATGAAGTGACATGGAGGCATATCTCTTAGGTGTTTTTATATGAGAGTAAACTCAGTGAAGTGACATGGAAGCATATCTCTGGGTTTTATATGAGAGTAAACTCAGTGAAGTGACATGGAAGCATATCTCTGGGTTTTATATACTAGAGTAAACTCAGTGAAGTGACATGGAGGCATATCTCTTAGGTGTTTTTATATGAGTAAACTCAGTGATGTGACATTGAGACATATCTCTGGGTTTTTATATGAGAGTAAACTCAGTGAAGTGACATGGAAGCATATCTCTGGGTTTTATATGAGAGTAAACTCAGTGAAGTGACATGGAGGCATATCTCTTAGGTGTTTTTAAATGAGTAAACTCAGTGAAGTGACATGGAGACATATCTCTGGGTTTTTATATGAGAGTAAACTCAGTGAAGTGACATGGAGGTATATCTCTTAGGTGTTTTATATGAGAGTAAACTCAGTGAAGTGACATGGAGGCATATCTCTTAGGTGTTTTTATATGAGAGTAAACTCAGTGAAGTGACATGGAGGTATATCTCTTAGGTGTTTTTATATGAGAGTAAACTCAGTGAAGTGACATTGAGACATATCTCTTAGGTGTTTTTATATGAGAGTAAACTCAGTGAAGTGACATGGAGGCATATCTCTTAGGTGTTTTTATATGAGAGTAAACTCAGTGAAGTGACATTGAGACATATCTTTTAGGTGTTTTTATATGAGAGTAAACTCAGTGAAGTGACATGGAGGTATATCTCTTAGGTGTTTTTATATGAGAGTAAACTCAGTGAAGTGACATTGAGACATATCTCTTAGGTGTTTTTATATGAGAGTAAACTCAGTGAAGTGACATGGAGGCATATCTCTTAGGTGTTTTTATATGAGAGTAAACTCAGTGAAGTGACATTGAGACATCTTTTAGGTGTTTTTATATGAGAGTCAACTCAGTGAAGTGACATGGAGGCATATCTCTTAGGTGTTTTTATATGAGAGTAAACTCAGTGAAGTGACATGGAAACATATCTCTGGGTTTTATATGAGAGTAAACTCAGTGAAGTGACATGGAGGCATATCTCTGGGTTTTATATGAGAGTAAACTCAGTGAAGTGACATGGAGGTATATCTCTGGGTTTTATATGAGAGTAAACTCAGTGAAGTGACATGGAGGTATATCGATGGGTTTTATATGAGAGTAAACTCAGTGAAGTGACATGGAGGTATATCTCTGGGTTTTATATGAGAGTAAACTCAGTGAAGTGACATGGAGGCATATCTCTTAGGGGGTTTTAAATGAGTAAACTCAGTGAAGTGACATGGAGACATATCTCTGGGTTTTTATATGAGAGTAAACTCAGTGAAGTGACATGGAGGTATATCTCTTAGGTGTTTTTATATGAGAGTAAACTTAGTGAAGTGACATGGAGGCATATCTCTGGGTTTTATATGAGAGTAAACTCAGTGAAGTGACATGGAGGTATATCTCTGGGTTTTATATGAGAGTAAACTCAGTGAAGTGACATGGAGGCATATCTCTGGGTTTTATATGAGAGTAAACTTAGTGAAGTGACATGGAGGCATATCTCTGGGTTTTATATGAGAGTAAACTCAGTGAAGTGACATGGAGGTATATCTCTGGGTTTTATATGAGAGTAAACTCAGTGAAGTGACATGGTGACATATCTCTGGGTTTTTATATGAGAGTAAACTCAGTGAAGTGACATGGAGGCATATCTCTTAGGTGTTTTTATTTGAGAGTAAACTCATTGAAGTGACATGGAGGCATATCTCTGGGTTTTATATGAGAGTAAACTCAGTGAAGTGACATGGAGACATATCTCGTAGGTGTTTTTATATGAGAGTCAACTCAGTGAAGTGACATTGAGACATATCTCTGGGTTTTATATGAGAGTAAACTCAGTGAAGTGACATGGAGGCATATCTCTGGGTTTTTATATGAGAGTAAACTCAGTGAAGTGACATGGAGGCATATCTCTTAGGTGTTTTTATTTGAGAGTAAACTCATTGAAGTGACATGGAGGCATATCTCTGGGTTTTATATGAGAGTAAACTCAGTGAAGTGACATGGAGACATATCTCTTAGGTGTTTTTATATGAGAGTCAACTCAGTGAAGTGACATTGAGACATATCTCTTATGTGTTTTTATATGAGTAAACTCAGTGAAGTGACATTGAGACATATCTCTGGGTTTTATATGAGAGTAAACTCAGTGAAGTGACATGGAGGCATATCTCTGGGTTTTTATATGAGAGTAAACTCAGTGAAGTGACATGGAGACATATCTCTTAGGTGTTTTTATATGAGAGTAAACTCAGTGAAGTGACATGGAGGCATATCTCTTAGGTGTTTTTATACTAGAGTAAACTCAGTGAAGTGACATGGAGACATATCTCTGGGTTTTTATATGAGAGTAAACTCAGTGAAGTGACATGGAGGCATATCTCTTAGGTGTTTTTATGTGAGTAAACTCATGAAGTGACATGGAGGCATATCTCTTAGGTGTTTTTATATGAGAGTAAACTCAGTGAAGTGACATGGAAGCATATCTCTGGGTTTTATATGAGAGTAAACTCAGTGAAGTGACATGGAAGCATATCTCTGGGTTTTATATACTAGAGTAAACTCAGTGAAGTGACATGGAGGCATATCTCTTAGGTGTTTTTATATGAGTAAACTCAGTGATGTGACATTGAGACATATCTCTGGGTTTTTATATGAGAGTAATAATAATAATAATATATGCCATTTAGCAGACGCTAGTGAAGTGACATGGAAGCATATCTCTGGGTTTTATATGAGAGTAAACTCAGTGAAGTGACATGGAGGCATATCTCTTAGGTGTTTTTAAATGAGTAAACTCAGTGAAGTGACATGGAGACATATCTCTGGGTTTTTATATGAGAGTAAACTCAGTGAAGTGACATGGAGGTATATCTCTTAGGTGTTTTATATGAGAGTAAACTCAGTGAAGTGACATGGAGGCATATCTCTTAGGTGTTTTTATATGAGAGTAAACTCAGTGAAGTGACATGGAGGTATATCTCTTAGGTGTTTTTATATGAGAGTAAACTCAGTGAAGTGACATTGAGACATATCTCTAGGTGTTTTTATATGAGAGTAAACTCAGTGAAGTGACATGGAGGCATATCTCTTAGGTGTTTTTATATGAGAGTAAACTCAGTGAAGTGACATTGAGACATATCTTTTAGGTGTTTTTATATGAGAGTCAACTCAGTGAAGTGACATGGAGACATATCTTTTAGGTGTTTTTATATGAGAGTCAACTCAGTGAAGTGACATGGAGGTATATCTCTTAGGTGTTTTTATATGAGAGTAAACTCAGTGAAGTGACATTGAGACATATCTCTTAGGTGTTTTTATATGATAGTAAACTCAGTGAAGTGACATTGAGACATCTTTTAGGTGTTTTTATATGAGAGTCAACTCAGTGAAGTGACATGGAGGCATATCTCTTAGGTGTTTTTATATGAGAGTAAACTCAGTGAAGTGACATGGAAACATATCTCTGGGTTTTATATGAGAGTAAACTCAGTGAAGTGACATGGAGGCATATCTCTGGGTTTTATATGAGAGTAAACTCAGTGAAGTGACATGGAGGCATATCTCTGGGTTTTATATGAGAGTAAACTCAGTGAAGTGACATGGAGGTATATCTCTGGGTTTTATATGAGAGTAAACTCAGTGAAGTGACATGGAGGCATATCTCTGGGTTTTATATGAGAGTAAACTCAGTGAAGTGACATGGAGGCATATCTCTGGGTTTTATATGAGAGTAAACTCAGTGAAGTGACATGGAGGTATATCTCTGGGTTTTATATGAGAGTAAACTCAGTGAAGTGACATGGAGGTATATCGATGGGTTTTATATGAGAGTAAACTCAGTGAAGTGACATGGAGGTATATCTCTGGGTTTTATATGAGAGTAAACTCAGTGAAGTGACATGGAGGTATATCTCTGGGTTTTATATGAGAGTAAACTCAGTGAAGTGACATGGAGGCATATCTCTGGGTTTTATATGAGAGTAAACTCAGTGAAGTGACATGGAGGTATATCTCTTAGGTGTTTTTATATGAGAGTAAACTCAGTGAAGTGACATGGAGGCATATCTCTGGGTTTTATATGAGAGTAAACTCAGTGAAGTGACATGGAGGTATATCTCTGGGTTTTATATGAGAGTAAACTCAGTGAAGTGACATGGAGGCATATCTCTGGGTTTTATATGAGAGTAAACTTAGTGAAGTGACATGGAGGTATATCTCTGGGTTTTATATGAGAGTAAACTCAGTGAAGTGACATGGAGGTATATCTCTGGGTTTTATATGAGAGTAAACTCAGTGAAGTGACATGGAGACATATCTCTGGGTTTTATATACTAGAGTAAACTTAGTGAAGTGACATGGAGGCATATCTCTGGGTTTTATATGAGAGTAAACTCGGTGAAGTGACATGGAGGCATATCTCTGGGTTTTATATGAGAGTAAACTCAGTGAAGTGACATGGAGGTATATCTCTGGGTTTTATATGAGAGTAAACTCAGTGAAGTGACATGGAGGCATATCTCTGGGTTTTATATGAGAGTAAACTTAGTGAAGTGACATGGAGGCATATCTCTGGGTTTTATATACTAGAGTAAACTCAGTGAAGTGACATGGAGGCATATCTCTGGGTTTTATATGAGAGTAAACTCAGTGAAGTGACATGGAGGCATATCTCTGGGTTTTATATGAGAGTAAACTCAGTGAAGTGACATGGAGGCATATCTCTGGGTTTTATATGAGAGTAAACTCAGTGAAGTGACATGGAGGCATATCTCTTAGGTGTTTTTATATGAGAGTAAACTCAGTGAAGTGACATGGAGGTATATCTCTGGGTTTTATATGAGAGTAAACTCAGTGAAGTGACATGGAGGCATATCTCTGGGTTTTATATGAGAGTAAACTTAGTGAAGTGACATGGAGGCATATCTCTGGGTTTTATATGAGAGTAAACTCAGTGAAGTGACATGGAGGCATATCTCTGGGTTTTATATACTAGAGTAAACTTAGTGAAGTGACATGGAGGCATATCTATGGGTTTTATATGAGAGTAAACTCAGTGAAGTGACATGGAGGCATATCTCTGGGTTTTATATGAGAGTAAACTTAGTGAAGTGACATGGAGGCATATCTCTGGGTTTTATATGAGAGTAAACTCAGTGAAGTGACATGGAGGCATATCTCTGGGTTTTATCTGAGAGTAACCTCAGTGAAGTGACATGGAGGTATATCTCTGGGTTTTATATGAGAGTAAACTTAGTGAAGTGACATGGAGGCATATCTCTGGGTTTTATATGAGAGTAAACTCAGTGAAGTGACATGGAGGCATATCTCTGGGTTTTATATGAGAGTAAACTCAGTGAAGTGACATGGAGGCATATCTCTGGGTTTTATATACTAGAGTAAACTCAGTGAAGTGACATGGAGGCATATCTCTGGGTTTTATATGAGAGTAAACTTAGTGAAGTGACATGGAGGCATATCTCTGGGTTTTATATGAGAGTAAACTCAGTGAAGTGACATGGAGGCATATCTCTGGGTTTTATATACTAGAGTAAACTCAGTGAAGTGACATGGAGGCATATCTCTGGGTTTTATATGAGAGTAAACTTAGTGAAGTGACATGGAGGTATATCTCTGGGTTTTATATACTAGAGTAAACTCAGTGAAGTGACATGGAGGCATATCTCTGGGTTTTATATGAGAGTAAACTCAGTGAAGTGACATGGAGGCATATCTCTGGGTTTTATATGAGAGTAAACTCAGTGAAGTGACATGGAGGCATATCTCTGGGTTTTATATGAGAGTAAACTCAGTGAAGTGACATTGAGACATATCTCTGGGTTTTATATGAGAGTCAACTCAGTGAAGTGACATGGAGGCATATCTCTTAGGGTGTTTTTATATGAGAGTAAACTCAGTGAAGTGACATGGAGGCATATCTCTGGGTTTTATATGAGAGTAAACTCAGTGAAGTGACATGGAGGCATATCTCTGGGTTTTATATGAGAGTAAACTCAGTGAAGTGACATGGAGGCATATCTCTGGGTTTTATATACTAGAGTAAACTCAGTGAAGTGACATGGAGGCATATCTCTGGGTTTTATATGAGAGTAAACTCAGTGAAGTGACATGGAGGCATATCTCTGGGTTTTATATGAGAGTAAACTCAGTGAAGTGACATGGAGGCATATCTCTGGGTTTTATATACTAGAGTAAACTCAGTGAAGTGACATGGAGGCATATCTCTGGGTTTTATATGAGAGTAAACTCAGTGAAGTGACATGGAGGCATATCTCTGGGTTTTATATGAGAGTAAACTCAGTGAAGTGACATGGAGGCATATCTCTGGGTTTTATATGAGAGTAAACTCAGTGAAGTGACATGGAGGCATATCTCTTAGGTGTTTTTATATGAGAGTAAACTCAGTGAAGTGACATGGAGGTATATCTCTGGGTTTTATATGAGAGTAAACTCAGTGAAGTGACATGGAGGCATATCTCTGGGTTTTATATGAGAGTAAACTTAGTGAAGTGACATGGAGGCATATCTCTGGGTTTTATATGAGAGTAAACTTAGTGAAGTGACATGGAGGCATATCTCTGGGTTTTATATACTAGAGTAAACTTAGTGAAGTGACATGGAGGCATATCTATGGGTTTTATATGAGAGTAAACTCAGTGAAGTGACATGGAGGCATATCTCTGGGTTTTATATGAGAGTAAACTTAGTGAAGTGACATGGAGGCATATCTCTGGGTTTTATATGAGAGTAAACTCAGTGAAGTGACATGGAGGCATATCTCTGGGTTTTATATGAGAGTAAACTCAGTGAAGTGACATGGAGGCATATCTCTGGGTTTTATATGAGAGTAAACTTAGTGAAGTGACATGGAGGCATATCTCTGGGTTTTATATGAGAGTAAACTCAGTGAAGTGACATGGAGGCATATCTCTGGGTTTTATATGAGAGTAAACTCAGTGAAGTGACATGGAGGCATATCTCTGGGTTTTATATACTAGAGTAAACTCAGTGAAGTGACATGGAGGCATATCTCTGGGTTTTATATGAGAGTAAACTTAGTGAAGTGACATGGAGGCATATCTCTGGGTTTTATATGAGAGTAAACTCAGTGAAGTGACATGGAGGCATATCTCTGGGTTTTATATACTAGAGTAAACTCAGTGAAGTGACATGGAGGCATATCTCTGGGTTTTATATGAGAGTAAACTTAGTGAAGTGACATGGAGGTATATCTCTGGGTTTTATATACTAGAGTAAACTCAGTGAAGTGACATGGAGGCATATCTCTGGGTTTTATATGAGAGTAAACTCAGTGAAGTGACATGGAGGCATATCTCTGGGTTTTATATGAGAGTAAACTCAGTGAAGTGACATGGAGGCATATCTCTGGGTTTTATATGAGAGTAAACTCAGTGAAGTGACATGGAGGCATATCTCTTAGGGTGTTTTTATATGAGAGTAAACTCAGTGAAGTGACATGGAGGCATATCTCTGGGTTTTATATGAGAGTAAACTCAGTGAAGTGACATGGAGGCATATCTCTGGGTTTTATATGAGAGTAAACTCAGTGAAGTGACATGGAGGCATATCTCTGGGTTTTATATGAGAGTAAACTCAGTGAAGTGACATGGAGGCATATCTCTGGGTTTTATATGAGAGTAAACTCAGTGAAGTGACATGGAGGCATATCTCTGGGTTTTATATACTAGAGTAAACTCAGTGAAGTGACATGGAGGCATATCTCTGGGTTTTATATGAGAGTAAACTCAGTGAAGTGACATGGAGGCATATCTCTGGGTTTTATATGAGAGTAAACTCAGTGAAGTGACATGGAGGCATATCTCTGGGTTTTATATGAGAGTAAACTCAGTGAAGTGACATGGAGGCATATCTCTGGGTTTTATATGAGAGTAAACTCAGTGAAGTGACATGGAGGCATATCTCTGGGTTTTATATGAGAGTAAACTCAGTGAAGTGACATGGAGGCATATCTCTGGGTTTTATATGAGAGTAAACTCAGTGAAGTGACATGGAGGCATATCTCTGGGTTTTATATACTAGAGTAAACTCAGTGAAGTGACATGGAGGCATATCTCTGGGTTTTATATGAGAGTAAACTCAGTGAAGTGACATGGAAGCATATCTCTGGGTTTTATATGAGAGTAAACTCAGTGAAGTGACATGGAGGCATATCTCTGGGTTTTATATGAGAGTAAACTCAGTGAAGTGACATGGAAGCATATCTCTGGGTTTTATATGAGAGTAAACTCAGTGAAGTGACATGGAGGCATATCTCTTAGGTGTTTTTAAATGAGTAAACTCAGTGAAGTGACATGGAGACATATCTCTGGGTTTTTATATGAGAGTAAACTCAGTGAAGTGACATGGAGGTATATCTCTTAGGTGTTTTTATATGAGAGTAAACTTAGTGAAGTGACATGGAGGCATATCTCTGGGTTTTATATGAGAGTAAACTCAGTGAAGTGACATGGAGGTATATCTCTGGGTTTTATATATGAGAGTAAACTCAGTGAAGTGACATGGAGGCATATCTCTAGGTGTTTTATATGAGAGTAAACTCAGTGAAGTGACATGGAGGCATATCTCTGGGTTTTATATGAGAGTAAACTCAGTGAAGTGACATGGAGGCATATCTCTGGGTTTTATATGAGAGTAAACTCAGTGAAGTGACATGGAGGCATATCTCTGGGTTTTATATGAGAGTAAACTCAGTGAAGTGACATGGAGGCATATCTCTTGGTGTTTTATAATGAGAGTAAACTCAGTGAAGTGACATGGAGACATATCTCTGGGTTTTATATGAGAGTAAACTCAGTGAAGTGACATGGAGGCATATCTCTGGGTTTTATATGAGAGTAAACTCAGTGAAGTGACATGGAGGCATATCTCTGGGTTTTTATATGAGAGTAAACTCAGTGAAGTGACATGGAGACATATCTCTGGGTTTTATATGAGAGTAAACTCAGTGAAGTGACATGGAGGCATATCTCTGGGTTTTTATATGAGAGTAAACTCAGTGAAGTGACATGGAGGCATATCTCTGGGTTTTATATGAGAGTAAACTCAGTGAAGTGACATGGAGGCATATCTCTGGGTTTTATATGAGAGTAAACTCAGTGAAGTGACATGGAGGCATATCTCTGGGTTTTATATGAGAGTAAACTCAGTGAAGTGACATGGAGGCATATCTCTGGGTTTTATATGAGAGTAAACTCAGTGAAGTGACATGGAGGCATATCTCTGGGTTTTATATGAGAGTAAACTCAGTGAAGTGACATGGAGGCATATCTCTGGGTTTTTATATGAGAGTAAACTCAGTGAAGTGACATGGAGGCATATCTCTGGGTTTTTATATGAGAGTAAACTCAGTGAAGTGACATGGAGGCATATCTCTGGGTTTTATATGAGAGTAAACTCAGTGAAGTGACATGGAGGCATATCTCTGGGTTTTATATGAGAGTAAACTCAGTGAAGTGACATGGAGGCATATCTCTAGGTGTTTTTATATGAGAGTAAACTCAGTGAAGTGACATGGAGGCATATCTCTGGGTTTTATATGAGAGTAAACTCAGTGAAGTGACATGGAGGCATATCTCTGGGTTTTATATGAGAGTAAACTCAGTGAAGTGACATGGAGGCATATCTCTGGGTTTTATATGAGAGTAAACTCAGTGAAGTGACATGGAGGCATATCTCTGGGTTTTATATGAGAGTAAACTCAGTGAAGTGACATGGAGGCATATCTCTGGGTTTTATATAGTGAAGTGTAAACTGAGAGTGAAGTGACATGGAGGCATATCTCTGGGTTTTATATGAGAGTAAACTTAGTGAAGTGACATGGAGGCATATCTCTGGGTTTTATATGAGAGTAAACTCAGTGAAGTGACATGGAGGCATATCTCTGGGTTTTATATGAGAGTAAACTCAGTGAAGTGACATGGAGGCATATCTCTGGGTTTTATATGAGAGTAAACTCAGTGAAGTGACATGGAGGCATATCTCTGGGTTTTATATGAGAGTAAACTCAGTGAAGTGACATGGAGGCATATCTCTGGGTTTTATATGAGAGTAAACTCAGTGAAGTGACATGGAGGCATATCTCTGGGTTTTATATACTAGAGTAAACTCAGTGAAGTGACATGGAGGCATATCTCTGGGTTTTATATGAGAGTAAACTCAGTGAAGTGACATGGAGGCATATCTCTGGGTTTTATATGAGAGTAAACTCAGTGAAGTGACATGGAGGCATATCTCTGGGTTTTATATGAGAGTAAACTCAGTGAAGTGACATGGAGGCATATCTCTGGGTTTTATATGAGAGTAAACTCAGTGAAGTGACATGGAGGCATATCTCTGGGTTTTATATGAGAGTAAACTCAGTGAAGTGACATGGCATATCTCTGGGTTTTATATGAGAGTAAACTCAGTGAAGTGACATGGAGGCATATCTCTGGGTTTTATATGAGAGTAAACTCAGTGAAGTGACATGGAGGCATATCTCTGGGTTTTATATGAGAGTAAACTCAGTGAAGTGACATGGAGGCATATCTCTGGGTTTTATATACTAGAGTAAACTCAGTGAAGTGACATGGAGGCATATCTCTGGGTTTTATATGAGAGTAAACTCAGTGAAGTGACATGGAGGCATATCTCTGGGTTTTATATGAGAGTAAACTCAGTGAAGTGACATGGAGGCATATCTCTGGGTTTTATATACTAGAGTAAACTCAGTGAAGTGACATGGAGGCATATCTCTGGGTTTTATATGAGAGTAAACTCAGTGAAGTGACATGGAGGCATATCTCTGGGTTTTATATGAGAGTAAACTCAGTGAAGTGACATGGAGGCATATCTCTGGGTTTTATATGAGAGTAAACTCAGTGAAGTGACATGGAGGCATATCTCTGGGTTTTATATACTAGAGTAAACTCAGTGAAGTGACATGGAGGCATATCTCTGGGTTTTATATGAGAGTAAACTCAGTGAAGTGACATGGAAGCATATCTCTGGGTTTTATATGAGAGTAAACTCAGTGAAGTGACATGGAGGCATATCTCTGGGTTTTATATGAGAGTAAACTCAGTGAAGTGACATGGAAGCATATCTCTGGGTTTTATATGAGAGTAAACTCAGTGAAGTGACATGGAGGCATATCTCTTAGGTGTTTTTAAATGAGTAAACTCAGTGAAGTGACATGGAGACATATCTCTGGGTTTTTATATGAGAGTAAACTCAGTGAAGTGACATGGAGGTATATCTCTTAGGTGTTTTTATATGAGAGTAAACTCAGTGAAGTGACATGGAGGCATATCTCTTAGGTGTTTTTATATGAGAGTAAACTCAGTGAAGTGACATTGAGACATATCTCTTAGGTGTTTTTATATGAGAGTAAACTCAGTGAAGTGACATTGAGACATATCTCTTAGGTGTTTTTATATGAGAGTAAACTCAGTGAAGTGACATGGAGGCATATCTCTTAGGTGTTTTTATAATAGAGTAAACTCAGTGAAGTGACATGGAGGCATATCTCTTAGGTGTTTTTATATGAGAGTAAACTCAGTGAAGTGACATTGAGACATATCTCTAGGTGTTTTTATATGAGAGTAAACTCAGTGAAGTGACATGGAGGCATATCTCTGGGTTTTATATGAGAGTAAACTCAGTGAAGTGACATTGAGACATATCTCTGGGTTTTTATATGAGAGTAAACTCAGTGAAGTGACATGAGACATATCTCTAGGGTTTTATATGAGAGTAAACTCAGTGAAGTGACATGGAGGCATATCTCTGGGTTTTATATGAGAGTAAACTCAGTGAAGTGACATGACATATCTCTGGGTTTTATATGAGAGTAAACTCAGTGAAGTGACATGGAGGCATATCTCTGGGTTTTATATGAGAGTAAACTCAGTGAAGTGACATGGAGGCATATCTCTGGGTTTTTATATGAGATGAGAGTAAACTCAGTGAAGTGACATGGAGGCATATCTCTGGGTTTTATATGAGAGTAAACTCAGTGAAGTGACATGGAGGCATATCTCTGGGTTTTATATGAGAGTAAACTCAGTGAAGTGACATGGAGGCATATCTCTGGGTTTTATATGAGAGTAAACTCAGTGAAGTGACATGGAGGCATATCTCTGGGTTTTATATGAGAGTAAACTCAGTGAAGTGACATGGAGGCATATCTCTGGGTTTTTATATGAGAGTAAACTCAGTGAAGTGACATGGAGGCATATCTCTGGGTTTTATATGAGAGTAAACTCAGTGAAGTGACATGCATATCTCTGGGTTTTATATGAGAGTAAACTCAGTGAAGTGACATGGAGGCATATCTCTGGGTTTTATATGAGAGTAAACTCAGTGAAGTGACATGGAGGCATATCTCTGGGTTTTATATGGAGTAAACTCAGTGAAGTGACATGGAGGCATATCTCTGGGTTTTATATGAGAGTAAACTCAGTGAAGTGACATGGAGGCATATCTCTGGGTTTTATATGAGAGTAAACTCAGTGAAGTGACATGGAGGCATATCTCTGGGTTTTATATGAGAGTAAACTCAGTGAAGTGACATGGAGGCATATCTCTGGGTTTTATATGAGAGTAAACTCAGTGAAGTGACATGGAGGCATATCTCTGGGTTTTATATGAGAGTAAACTCAGTGAAGTGACATGGAGGCATATCTCTGGGTTTTATATGAGAGTAAACTCAGTGAAGTGACATGGAGGCATATCTCTGGGTTTTATATGAGAGTAAACTCAGTGAAGTGACATGGAGGCATATCTCTGGGTTTTTATAATGAGTAAACTCAGTGAAGTGACATGGAGGCATATCTCTGGGTTTTATATGAGAGTAAACTCAGTGAAGTGACATGGAGGCATATCTCTGGGTTTTATATGAGAGTAAACTCAGTGAAGTGACATGGAGGCATATCTCTGGGTTTTATATGAGAGTAAACTCAGTGAAGTGACATGGAGGCATATCTCTGGGTTTTATATGAGAGTAAACTCAGTGAAGTGACATGGAGGCATATCTCTGGGTTTTATATGAGAGTAAACTCAGTGAAGTGACATGGAGGCATATCTCTGGGTTTTATATGAGAGTAAACTTAGTGAAGTGACATGGATATATCTCTGGGTTTTATATGAGAGTAAACTCAGTGAAGTGACATGGAGGCATATCTCTGGGTTTTATATGAGAGTAAACTCAGTGAAGTGACATGGAGGCATATCTCTGGGTTTTATATGAGAGTAAACTCAGTGAAGTGACATGGAGGCATATCTCTGGGTTTTATATACTGAGAGTAAACTCAGTGAAGTGACATGGAGGCATATCTCTGGGTTTTATATGAGAGTAAACTCAGTGAAGTGACATGGAGGCATATCTCTGGGTTTTATATGAGAGTAAACTCAGTGAAGTGACATGGAGGCATATCTCTGGGTTTTATATGAGAGTAAACTCAGTGAAGTGACATGGAGGCATATCTCTGGGTTTTATATGAGAGTAAACTCAGTGAAGTGACATGGAGGCATATCTCTGGGTTTTATATACTAGAGTAAACTCAGTGAAGTGACATGGAGGCATATCTCTGGGTTTTATATGAGAGTAAACTCAGTGAAGTGACATGGAGGCATATCTCTGGGTTTTATATGAGAGTAAACTCAGTGAAGTGACATGGAGGCATATCTCTGGGTTTTATATGAGAGTAAACTCAGTGAAGTGACATGGAGGCATATCTCTGGGTTTTATATGAGAGTAAACTCAGTGAAGTGACATGGAGGCATATCTCTGGGTTTTTATATGAGAGTAAACTCAGTGAAGTGACATGGAGGCATATCTCTGGGTTTTATATGAGAGTAAACTCAGTGAAGTGACATGGAGGCATATCTCTGGGTTTTATATGAGAGTAAACTCAGTGAAGTGACATGGAGGCATATCTCTGGGTTTTATATGAGAGTAAACTCAGTGAAGTGACATGGAGGCATATCTCTGGGTTTTATATGAGAGTAAACTCAGTGAAGTGACATGGACATATCTCTGGGTTTTATATGAGAGTAAAAGTGAAGTGACATGGAGGCATATCTCTGGGTTTTATATGAGAGTAAACTCAGTGAAGTGACATGGAGGCATATCTCTGGGTTTTATATGAGAGTAAACTCAGTGAAGTGACATGGAGGCATATCTCTGGGTTTTATATACTAGAGTAAACTCAGTGAAGTGACATGGAGGCATATCTCTGGGTTTTATATGAGAGTAAACTCAGTGAAGTGACATGGAAGCATATCTCTGGGTTTTATATGAGAGTAAACTCAGTGAAGTGACATGGAGGCATATCTCTGGGTTTTAGTAAACTCAGTGAAGTGACATGGAGGCATATCTCTGGGTTTTATATGAGAGTAAACTCAGTGAAGTGACATGGAGGCATATCTCTAGGTGTTTTTTAGTAAACTCAGTGAAGTGACATGGAGAGTAAACTCAGTGAAGTGACATGGAGGCATATCTCTTAGGTGTTTTTATATGAGAGTAAACTCAGTGAAGTGACATGGAGGCATATCTCTGGGTTTTATATGAGAGTAAACTCAGTGAAGTGACATGGAGGCATATCTCTGGGTTTTATATGAGAGTAAACTCAGTGAAGTGACATGGAGGCATATCTCTGGGTTTTATATGAGAGTAAACTCAGTGAAGTGACATGGAGGCATATCTCTGGGTTTTATATGAGAGTAAACTCAGTGAAGTGACATGGAGGCATATCTCTGGGTTTTATATGAGTAAACTCAGTGAAGTGACATGGAGGCATATCTCAGTAAACTCAGTGAAGTGACATGGAGGCATATCTCTGGGTTTTATATGAGAGTAAACTCAGTGAAGTGACATGGAGGCATATCTCTGGGTTTTTATATGAGAGTAAACTCAGTGAAGTGACATGGAGGCATATCTCTGGGTTTTATATGAGAGTAAACTCAGTAAGTGACATCATATCTCTGGGTTTTATATGAGAGTAAACTCAGTGAAGTGACATGGAGGCATATCTCTGGGTTTTATATGAGAGTAAACTCAGTGAAGTGACATGGAAGCATATCTCTGGGTTTTATATGAGAGTAAACTCAGTGAAGTGACATGGAGGCATATCTCTTAGGTGTTTTTAAATGAGTAAACTCAGTGAAGTGACATGGAGACATATCTCTGGGTTTTTATATGAGAGTAAACTCAGTGAAGTGACATGGAGGCATATCTCTGGGTTTTATATGAGAGTAAACTCAGTGAAGTGACATGGAGGCATATCTCTGGGTTTTATATACTAGAGTAAACTCAGTGAAGTGACATGGAGGCATATCTCTGGGTTTTATATGAGAGTAAACTCAGTGAAGTGACATGGAGGCATATCTCTGGGTTTTATATGAGAGTAAACTCAGTGAAGTGACATGGAGGCATATCTCTGGGTTTTATATACTAGAGTAAACTCAGTGAAGTGACATGGAGGCATATCTCTGGGTTTTATATGAGAGTAAACTCAGTGAAGTGACATGGAGGCATATCTCTGGGTTTTATATGAGAGTAAACTCAGTGAAGTGACATGGAGGCATATCTCTGGGTTTTATATAGAGTAAACTCAGTGAAGTGACATGGAGGCATATCTCTGGGTTTTATATGAGAGTAAACTCAGTGAAGTGACATGGAGGCATATCTCTGGGTTTTATATGAGAGTAAACTCAGTGAAGTGACATGGAGGCATATCTCTGGGTTTTATATGAGAGTAAACTCAGTGAAGTGACATGGAGGCATATCTCTGGGTTTTATATACTAGAGTAAACTCAGTGAAGTGACATGGAGGACATATCTCAGTTGGGTTTTATATGAGAGTAAACTCAGTGAAGTGACATGGAGGCATATCTCTGGGTTTTATATGAGAGTAAACTCAGTGAAGTGACATGGAGGCATATCTCTGGGTTTTATATGAGAGTAAACTCAGTGAAGTGACATGGAGGCATATCTCTAGGTGTTTTAAATGAGTAAACTCAGTGAAGTGACATGGAGGCATATCTCTGGGTTTTTATATGAGAGTAAACTCAGTGAAGTGACATGGAGGCATATCTCTGGGTTTTATATGAGAGTAAACTCAGTGAAGTGACATGGAGGCATATCTCTGGGTTTTATATGAGAGTAAACTCAGTGAAGTGACATGGAGGCATATCTCTGGGTTTTATATGAGAGTAAACTCAGTGAAGTGACATGGAGGCATATCTCTGGGTTTTATATGAGAGTAAACTCAGTGAAGTGACATGGAGGCATATCTCTGGGTTTTATATGAGAGTAAACAGTGACATGGAGGCATATCTCTGGGTTTTATATGAGAGTAAACTCAGTGAAGTGACATGGAGGCATATCTCTGGG
The DNA here is from genome assembly GCF_023373465.1 of Oncorhynchus keta. Lineage (NCBI taxonomy): Eukaryota > Metazoa > Chordata > Actinopteri > Salmoniformes > Salmonidae > Oncorhynchus > Oncorhynchus keta. The sequence continues at coordinate 22,094,684 of NC_068421.1, forward strand.
TTTTATATGAGAGTAAACTCAGTGAAGTGACATGGAGGCATATCTCTGGGTTTTATATGAGAGTAAACTCAGTGAAGTGACATGGAGGCATATCTCTGGGTTTTTATACTGAGAGTAAACTCAGTGAAGTGACATGGAGGCATATCTCTGGGTTTTATATGAGAGTAAACTCAGTGAAGTGACATGGAGGCATATCTCTGGGTTTTATATGAGAGTAAACTCAGTGAAGTGACATGGAGGCATATCTCTGGGTTTTTATACTAGAGTAAACTCAGTGAAGTGACATGGAGGCATATCTCTGGGTTTTATATGAGAGTAAACTCAGTGAAGTGACATGGAGGCATATCTCTGGGTTTTATATGAGAGTAAACTCAGTGAAGTGACATGGAGGCATATCTCTGGGTTTTTATATGAGAGTAAACTCAGTGAAGTGACATGGAGGCATATCTCTGGGTTTTATATGAGAGTAAACTCAGTGAAGTGACATGGAGGCATATCTCTGGGTTTTATATGAGAGTAAACTCAGTGAAGTGACATGGAGGCATATCTCTGGGTTTTATATGAGAGTAAACTCAGTGAAGTGACATGGAGGCATATCTCTGGGTTTTATATGAGAGTAAACTCAGTGAAGTGACATGGAGGCATATCTCTGGGTTTTATATGAGAGTAAACTCAGTGAAGTGACATGGAGGCATATCTCTGGGTTTTATATACTAGAGTAAACTCAGTGAAGTGACATGGAGGCATATCTCTGGGTTTTATATGAGAGTAAACTCAGTGAAGTGACATGGAGGCATATCTCTGGGTTTTATATGAGAGTAAACTCAGTGAAGTGACATGGAGGCATATCTCTGGGTTTTATATACTAGAGTAAACTCAGTGAAGTGACATGGAGGCATATCTCTGGGTTTTATATGAGAGTAAACTCAGTGAAGTGACATGGAGGCATATCTCTGGGTTTTATATGAGAGTAAACTCAGTGAAGTGACATGGAGGCATATCTCTGGGTTTTATATGAGAGTAAACTCAGTGAAGTGACATGGAGGCATATCTCTGGGTTTTATATACTAGAGTAAACTCAGTGAAGTGACATGGAGGCATATCTCTGGGTTTTATATGAGAGTAAACTCAGTGAAGTGACATGGAAGCATATCTCTGGGTTTTATATGAGAGTAAACTCAGTGAAGTGACATGGAGGCATATCTCTGGGTTTTATATGAGAGTAAACTCAGTGAAGTGACATGGAAGCATATCTCTGGGTTTTATATGAGAGTAAACTCAGTGAAGTGACATGGAGGCATATCTCTTGGTGTTTTTAAATGAGTAAACTCAGTGAAGTGACATGGAGACATATCTCTGGGTTTTTATATGAGAGTAAACTCAGTGAAGTGACATGGAGGCATATCTCTAGGTGTTTTTATATGAGAGTAAACTCAGTGAAGTGACATGGAGGCATATCTCTTAGGTGTTTTTATATGAGAGTAAACTCAGTGAAGTGACATTTATATGTTTTTATATGAGAGTAAACTCAGTGAAGTGACATGGAGGCATATCTCTGGGTTTTTATATGAGAGTAAACTTAGTGAAGTGACATGGAGGCATATCTCTGGGTTTTATATGAGAGTAAACTCAGTGAAGTGACATGGAGGTATATCTCTGGGTTTTATATGAGAGTAAACTCAGTGAAGTGACATGGAGGCATATCTCTGGGTTTTATATGAGAGTAAACTTAGTGAAGTGACATGGAGGCATATCTCTGGGTTTTATATGAGAGTAAACTTAGTGAAGTGACATGGAGGTATATCTCTGGGTTTTATATGAGAGTAAACTCAGTGAAGTGACATGGAGGCATATCTCTGGGTTTTATATGAGAGTAAACTCAGTGAAGTGACATGGAGGCATATCTCATATCTAAACTTAGTGAAGGACATGGAGGTATATCTCTGGGTTTTATATACTAGAGTAAACTCAGTGAAGTGACATGGAGGCATATAAACTCAGTGAAGTGACATGGAGGTTTTATATGAGAGTAAACTCAGTGAAGTGACATGGAGGCATATCTCTGGGTTTTATATACTAGAGTAAACTCAGTGAAGTGACATGGAGGCATATCTCTGGGTTTTATATGAGAGTAAACTCAGTGAAGTGACATGGAGGCATATCTCTGGGTTTTATATGAGAGTAAACTCAGTGAAGTGACATGGAGGCATATCTCTGGGTTTTATATACTAGAGTAAACTCAGTGAAGTGACATGGAGGCATATCTCTGGGTTTTATATGAGAGTAAACTCAGTGAAGTGACATGGAGGCATATCTCTGGGTTTTATATGAGAGTAAACTCAGTGAAGTGACATGGAGGCATATCTCTGGGTTTTATATGAGAGTAAACTCAGTGAAGTGACATGGAGGCATATCTCTGGGTTTTATATGAGAGTAAACTCAGTGAAGTGACATGGAGGCATATCTCTGGGTTTTATATGAGAGTAAACTCAGTGAAGTGACATGGAGGCATATCTCTGGGTTTTATATACTAGAGTAAACTCAGTGAAGTGACATGGAGGCATATCTCTGGGTTTTATTTAAACTCAGTGAAGTGACATGGAGGCATATCTCTGGGTTTTATATGAGAGTAAACTCAGTGAAGTGACATGGAGGCATATCTCTGGGTTTTATATACTAGAGTAAACTCAGTGAAGTGACATGGAGGCATATCTCTGGGTTTTATATGAGAGTAAACTCAGTGAAGTGACATGGAGGCATATCTCTGGGTTTTATATGAGAGTAAACTCAGTGAAGTGACATGGAGGCATATCTCTGGGTTTTATATGAGAGTAAACTCAGTGAAGTGACATGGAGGCATATCTCTGGGTTTTATATACTAGAGTAAACTCAGTGAAGTGACATGGAGGCATATCTCTGGGTTTTATATGAGAGTAAACTCAGTGAAGTGACATGGGCATATCTCTGGGTTTTATATGAGAGTAAACTCAGTGAAGTGACATGGAGGCATATCTCTGGGTTTTATATGAGAGTAAACTCAGTGAAGTGACATGGAGGCATATCTCTGGGTTTTATATGAGAGTAAACTCAGTGAAGTGACATAAACTCAGTGAAGTGACATGGAGGCATATCTCTGGGTTTTTATATGAGAGTAAACTCAGTGAAGTGACATGGAGGCATATCTCTGGTGTTTTATATGAGAGTAAACTCAGTGAAGTGACATGGAGGCATATCTCTAGGGTTTTTATATGAGTAAACTCAGTGAAGTGACATGGAGGCATATCTCTGAGAGGTGAAGTTTGAGACATATCTCTTAGGTGTTTTTATATGAGAGTAAACTCAGTGAAGTGACATGGAGGCATATCTCTTAGGTGTTTTTATAATGAGAGTAAACTCAGTGAAGTGACATGGAGGCATATCTCTTAGGTGTTTTTATATGAGTAAACTCAGTGAAGTGACATTGAGACATATCTCTTAGGTGTTTTTAGTGAAGTAAACTCATGAAGTGACATGGAGGCATATCTCTGGTGTTTTATATGAGAGTAAACTCAGTGAAGTGACATGGAGGCATATCTCTTAGGTGTTTTTATATGAGAGTAAACTCAGTGAAGTGACATGGAGACATATCTCTAGGGTTTTTATATGAGAGTAAACTCAGTGAAGTGACATGGAGGCATATCTCTGGGTTTTATATGAGAGTAAACTCAGTGAAGTGACATTGAGACATATCTCTTAGGTGTTTTTATAATAGAGTAAACTCAGTGAAGTGACATGGAGGCATATCTCTTAGGTGTTTTTATATGAGAGTAAACTCAGTGAAGTGACATTGAGACATATCTCTTAGGTGTTTTTATATGAGAGTAAACTCAGTGAAGTGACATGGAGGTATATCTCTGGGTTTTTATATGAGAGTAAACTCAGTGAAGTGACATGGAGACATATCTCTGGGTTTTATATGAGAGTAAACTTAGTGAAGTGACATGGAGGCATATCTCTGGGTTTTATATGAGAGTAAACTTAGTGAAGTGACATGGAGGTATATCTCTGGGTTTTATATGAGAGTAAACTCAGTGAAGTGACATGGAGGCATATCTCTGGGTTTTATATGAGAGTAAACTCAGTGAAGTGACATGGAGGCATATCTCTGGGTTTTATATGAGAGTAAACTTAGTGAAGTGACATGGAGGTATATCTCTGGGTTTTATATACTAGAGTAAACTCAGTGAAGTGACATGGAGGCATATCTCTGGGTTTTATATGAGAGTAAACTCAGTGAAGTGACATGGAGGCATATCTCTGGGTTTTATATGAGAGTAAACTCAGTGAAGTGACATGGAGGCATATCTCTGGGTTTTATATGAGAGTAAACTCAGTGAAGTGACATGGAAGCATATCTCTGGGTTTTATATGAGAGTAAACTCAGTGAAGTGACATGGACATATCTCTGGGTTTTATATGAGAGTAAACTCAGTGAAGTGACATGGAGGCATATCTCTGGGTTTTATATACTAGAGTAAACTCAGTGAAGTGACATGGAGGCATATCTCTGGGTTTTATATGAGAGTAAACTCAGTGAAGTGACATGGAGGCATATCTCTGGGTTTTATATGAGAGTAAACTCAGTGAAGTGACATGGAGGCATATCTCTGGGTTTTATATGAGAGTAAACTCAGTGAAGTGACATGGAGGCATATCTCTGGGTTTTATATGAGAGTAAACTCAGTGAAGTGACATGGAGGCATATCTCTGGGTTTTATATGAGAGTAAACTCAGTGAAGTGACATGGAGGCATATCTCTGGGTTTTATATACTAGAGTAAACTCAGTGAAGTGACATGGAGGCATATCTCTGGGTTTTATATGAGAGTAAACTCAGTGAAGTGACATGGAGGCATATCTCTGGGTTTTATATGAGAGTAAACTCAGTGAAGTGACATGGAGGCATATCTCTGGGTTTTATATACTAGAGTAAACTCAGTGAAGTGACATGGAGGCATATCTCTGGGTTTTATATGAGAGTAAACTCAGTGAAGTGACATGGAGGCATATCTCTGGGTTTTATATGAGAGTAAACTCAGTGAAGTGACATGGAGGCATATCTCTGGGTTTTATATGAGAGTAAACTCAGTGAAGTGACATGGAGGCATATCTCTGGGTTTTATATACTAGAGTAAACTCAGTGAAGTGACATGGAGGCATATCTCTGGGTTTTATATGAGAGTAAACTCAGTGAAGTGACATGGAAGCATATCTCTGGGTTTTATATGAGAGTAAACTCAGTGAAGTGACATGGAGGCATATCTCTGGGTTTTATATGAGAGTAAACTCAGTGAAGTGACATGGAAGCATATCTCTGGGTTTTATATGAGAGTAAACTCAGTGAAGTGACATGGAGGCATATCTCTTAGGTGTTTTTTTAAACTAGTGAAGTGACATGGAGACATATCTCTGGGTTTTTATATGAGAGTAAACTCAGTGAAGTGACATGGAGGCATATCTCTTAGGGTTTTTATATGAGAGTAAACTCAGTGAAGTGACATGGAGGCATATCTCTTAGGTGTTTTTATATGAGAGTAAACTCAGTGAAGTGACATTGAGACATATCTCTTAGGTGTTTTTATATGAGAGTAAACTCAGTGAAGTGACATTGAGACATATCTCTTAGGTGTTTTTATATGAGAGTAAACTCAGTGAAGTGACATGGAGGCATATCTCTTAGGTGTTTTTATAATAGAGTAAACTCAGTGAAGTGACATGGAGGCATATCTCTTAGGTGTTTTTATATGAGAGTAAACTCAGTGAAGTGACATTGAGACATATCTCTTAGGTGTTTTTATATGAGAGTAAACTCAGTGAAGTGACATGGAGGCATATCTCTTAGGTGTTTTTATATAGAGTAAACTCAGTGGAGTGTAAACTCAGTGAAGTGACATGGAGGCATATCTCTAGGTGTTTTTATATGAGAGTAAACTCAGTGAAGTGACATGGAGGCATATCTCTGGGTTTTATATGAGAGTAAACTCAGTGAAGTGACATACATATCTCTGGGTTTTATATGAGAGTAAACTTAGTGAAGTGACATGGAGGCATATCTCTGGGTTTTATATGAGAGTAAACTTAGTGAAGTGACATGGAGGTATATCTCTGGGTTTTATATGAGAGTAAACTCAGTGAAGTGACATGGAGGCATATCTCTGGGTTTTATATGAGAGTAAACTCAGTGAAGTGACATGGAGGCATATCTCTGGGTTTTATATGAGAGTAAACTCAGTGAAGTGACATGGAAGCATAAGTGACATCTCTGGGTTTTTATATGAGAGTAAACTCAGTGAAGTGACATGGAGCATATCTCTTAGGTGTTTTTATATGAGAGTAAACTCAGTGAAGTGACATGGAGGCATATCTCTTAGGTGTTTTTATATGAGAGTAAACTCAGTGAAGTGACATGGAGACATATCTCTAGGTGTTTTTATATGAGAGTAAACTCAGTGAAGTGACATGGAGACATATCTCTAGGTGTTTTTATATGAGAGTAAACTCAGTGAAGTGACATGGAGGCATATCTCTGGTGTTTTTATATGAGAGTAAACTCAGTGAAGTGACATGGAGGCATATCTCTTAGGTGTTTTTATATGAGAGTAAACTCAGTGACAAGACATATCTCTTAGGTGTTTTTATATGGAGTGACATTGAGACATATCTCTAGGTGTTTTTATATAGAGTAAACTCAGTGAAGTGACATGGAGGCATATCTCTTAGGTGTTTTTATATGAGAGTAAACTCAGTGAAGTGACATGGAGACATATCTCTGGGTTTTATATGAGAGTAAACTCAGTGAAGTGACATAAACTCAGTGAAGTGACATGGAGGCATATCTCTGGGTTTTATATGAGAGTAAACTTAGTGAAGTGACATGGAGGCATATCTCTGGGTTTTATATGAGAGTAAACTCAGTGAAGTGACATGGAGGCATATCTCTGGGTTTTATATGAGAGTAAACTCAGTGAAGTGACATGGAGGCATATCTCTGGGTTTTATTTTATGACATGGAGGCATATCTCTGGGTTTTATATGAGAGTAAACTCAGTGAAGTGACATGGAGGCATATCTCTGGGTTTTATATGAGAGTAAACTCAGTGAAGTGACATGGAGGCATATCTCTGGGTTTTATATGAGAGTAAACTCAGTGAAGTGACATGGAGGCATATCTCTGGGTTTTATATGAGAGTAAACTCAGTGAAGTGAGTAAACTCAGTGAAGTGACATGGAGGCATATCTCTGGGTTTTATATGAGAGTAAACTCAGTGAAGTGACATGGAGGCATATCTCTGGGTTTTTATAGTAAACTCAGTGAAGTGACATGGAGGCATATCTCTGGGTTTTATATGAGAGTAAACTCAGTGAAGTGACATGGAGGCATATCTCTGGGTTTTATATGAGAGTAAACTCAGTGAAGTGACATGGAGGCATATCTCTGGGTTTTATATGAGAGTAAACTCAGTGAAGTGACATGGAGGCATATCTCTGGGTTTTATATGAGAGTAAACTCAGTGAAGTGACATGGAGGCATATCTCTGGGTTTTATATACTAGAGTAAACTCAGTGAAGTGACATGGAGGCATATCTCTGGGTTTTATATGAGAGTAAACTCAGTGAAGTGACATGGAGGCATATCTCTGGGTTTTATATACTTTCAGTGAAGTGACATGGAGGCATATCTCTGGGTTTTATATGAGAGTAAACTCAGTGAAGTGACATGGAGGCATATCTCTGGGTTTTATATGAGCATAGTTTTATATGAGAGTAAACTCAGTGAAGTGACATGGAGGCATATCTCTGGGTTTTATATGAGAGTAAACTCAGTGAAGTGACATGGAGGCATATCTCTGGGTTTTATATGAGAGTAAACTCAGTGAAGTGACATGGAGGCATATCTCTGGGTTTTATATGAGAGTAAACTCAGTGAAGTGACATGGAGGCATATCTCTGGGTTTTATATGAGAGTAAACTCAGTGAAGTGACATGGAGGCATATCTCTGGGTTTTATTTTAGTAGTGACATGGAGGCATATCTCTGGGTTTTATATACTAGAGTAAACTCAGTGAAGTGACATGGAGGCATATCTCTGGGTTTTATATGAGAGTAAACTCAGTGAAGTGACATGGAAGCATATCTCTGGGTTTTATATGAGAGTAAACTCAGTGAAGTGACATGGAGGCATATCTCTGGGTTTTATATGAGAGTAAACTCAGTGAAGTGACATGGAAGCATATCTCTGGGTTTTATATGAGAGTAAACTCAGTGAAGTGACATGGAGGCATATCTCTTAGGTGTTTTTAAATGAGTAAACTCAGTGAAGTGACATGGAGACATATCTCTGGGTTTTTATATGAGAGTAAACTCAGTGAAGTGACATGGAGGTATATCTCTTAGGTGTTTTTATATGAGAGTAAACTCAGTGAAGTGACATGGAGGCATATCTCTTAGGTGTTTTTATATGAGAGTAAACTCAGTGAAGTGACATTGAGACATATCTCTTAGGTGTTTTTATATGAGAGTAAACTCAGTGAAGTGACATTGAGACATATCTCTTAGGTGTTTTTATATGAGAGTAAACTCAGTGAAGTGACATTGAGACATATCCCTTAGGTGTTTTTATATTAGAGTAAACTCAGTGAAGTGACATGGAGGCATATCTCTGGGTTTTATATGAGAGTAAACTTAGTGAAGTGACATGGAGGCATATCTCTGGGTTTTATATGAGAGTAAACTCAGTGAAGTGACATGGAGGCATATCTCTTAGGTGTTTTTATAATAGAGTAAACTCAGTGGAGTGACATTGAGACATATCTCTTAGGTGTTTTTATATGAGAGTAAACTCAGTGAAGTGACATTGAGACATATCTCTTAGGTGTTTTTATAATAGAGTAAACTCAGTGAAGTGACATGGAGGCATATCTCTTAGGTGTTTTTATATGAGAGTAAACTCAGTGAAACATGGAGGCATAGTTTTATATGAGAGTAAAAGTGACATGGAGGCATATCTCTGGGTTTTATATGAGAGTAAACTTAGTGAATTTTATATCTCTGGGTTTTATATACTAGAGTAAACTCAGTGAAGTGACATGGAGGCATATCTCTGGGTTTTATATGAGAGTAAACTCAGTGAAGTGACATGGAAACTCAGTGAAGTGACATGGAGGCATATCTCTGGGTTTTATATGAGAGTAAACTCAGTGAAGTGACATGGAGGCATATCTCTGGGTTTTATATGAGAGTAAACTCAGTGAAGTGACATGGAGGCATATCTCTGGGTTTTATATGAGAGTAAACTCAGTGAAGTGACATGGAGGCATATCTCTGGGTTTTATATGAGAGTAAACTCAGTGAAGTGACATGGAGGCATATCTCTGGGTTTTATATGAGAGTAAACTCAGTGAAGTGACATGGAGGCATATCTCTGGGTTTTATATGAGAGTAAACTCAGTGAAGTGACATGGAGGCATATCTCTGGGTTTTTATATGAGAGTAAACTCAGTGAAGTGACATGGAGGCATATCTCTGGGTTTTATATGAGAGTAAACTCAGTGAAGTGACATGGAGGCATATCTCTGGGTTTTATATACTAGAGTAAACTCAGTGAAGTGACATGGAGGCATATCTCTGGGTTTTATATGAGAGTAAACTCAGTGAAGTGACATGGAGGCATATCTCTGGGTTTTATATGAGAGTAAACTCAGTGAAGTGACATGGAGGCATATCTCTGGGTTTTATATGAGAGTAAACTCAGTGAAGTGACATGGAGGCATATCTCTGGGTTTTATATGAGAGTAAACTCAGTGAAGTGACATGGAGGCATATCTCTGGGTTTTATATGAGAGTAAACTCAGTGAAGTGACATGGAGGCATATCTCTGGGTTTTATATGAGAGTAAACTCAGTGAAGTGACATGGAGGCATATCTCTGGGTTTTATATGAGAGTAAACTCAGTGAAGTGACATGGAGGCATATCTCTGGGTTTTATATACTAGAGTAAACTCAGTGAAGTGACATGGAGGCATATCTCTGGGTTTTATATGAGAGTAAACTTAGTGAAGTGACATGGAGGTATATCTCTGGGTTTTATATGAGAGTAAACTCAGTGAAGTGACATGGAGGCATATCTCTGGGTTTTATATGAGAGTAAACTCAGTGAAGTGACATGGAGGCATATCTCTGGGTTTTATATGAGAGTAAACTCAGTGAAGTGACATGGAGGCATATCTCTGGGTTTTATATGAGAGTAAACTCAGTGAAGTGACATGGAAGCATATCTCTGGGTTTTATATGAGAGTAAACTCAGTGAAGTGACATGGAGGCATATCTCTGGGTTTTATATGAGAGTAAACTCAGTGAAGTGACATGGAAGCATATCTCTGGGTTTTATATGAGAGTAAACTCAGTGAAGTGACATGGAGGCATATCTCTGGGTTTTATATGAGAGTAAACTCAGTGAAGTGACATGGAGGCATATCTCTGGGTTTTATATGAGAGTAAACTCAGTGAAGTGACATGGAGGCATATCTCTGGGTTTTATATGAGAGTAAACTCAGTGAAGTGACATGGAGGCATATCTCTGGGTTTTATATACTAGAGTAAACTCAGTGAAGTGACATGGAGGCATATCTCTGGGTTTTATATGAGAGTAAACTTAGTGAAGTGACATGGAGGTATATCTCTGGGTTTTATATGAGAGTAAACTCAGTGAAGTGACATGGAGGCATATCTCTGGGTTTTATATGAGAGTAAACTTAGTGAAGTGACATGGAGGCATATCTCTGGGTTTTATATGAGAGTAAACTCAGTGAAGTGACATGGAGGCATATCTCTGGGTTTTATATGAGAGTAAACTTAGTGAATTGACATGGAGGTATATCTCTGGGTTTTATATGAGAGTAAACTCAGTGAAGTTACATGGAGGCATATCTCTGGGTTTTATATGAGAGTAAACTCAGTGAAGTGACATGGAGGCATATCTCTGGGTTTTATATGAGAGTAAACTTAGTGAAGTGACATGGAGGCATATCTCTGGGTTTTATATGAGAGTAAACTCAGTGAAGTGACATGGAGGCATATCTCTGGGTTTTATATGAGAGTAAACTCAGTGAAGTGACATGGAGGCATATCTCTGGGTTTTATATGAGAGTAAACTCAGTGAAGTGACATGGAGGCATATCTCTGGGTTTTATATGAGAGTCAGTGAAGTGACATGGAGGCATATCTCTGGGTTTTATATGAGAGTAAACTCAGTGAAGTGACATGGAGGCATATCTCTGGGTTTTATATGAGAGTAAACTCAGTGAAGTGACATGGAGGCATATCTCTGGGTTTTATATACTAGAGTAAACTCAGTGAAGTGACATGGAGGCATATCTCTGGGTTTTATATGAGAGTAAACTCAGTGAAGTGACATGGAGGCATATCTCTGGGTTTTATATACTAGAGTAAACTCAGTGAAGTGACATGGAGGCATATCTCTGGGTTTTATATGAGAGTAAACTCAGTGAAGTGACATGGAGGCATATCTCTGGGTTTTATATGAGAGTAAACTCAGTGAAGTGACATGGAAGCATATCTCTGGGTTTTATATGAGAGTAAACTCAGTGAAGTGACATGGAGGCATATCTCTGGGTTTTATATGAGAGTAAACTCAGTGAAGTGACATGGAGGCATATCTCTGGGTTTTATATGAGAGTAAACTCAGTGAAGTGACATGGAGGCATATCTCTGGGTTTTATATGAGAGTAAACTCAGTGAAGTGACATGGAGGCATATCTCTGGGTTTTATATGAGAGTAAACTCAGTGAAGTGACATGGAGGCATATCTCTGGGTTTTATATACTAGAGTAAACTCAGTGAAGTGACATGGAGGCATATCTCTGGGTTTTATATGAGAGTAAACTCAGTGAAGTGACATGGAGGCATATCTCTGGGTTTTATATACTAGAGTAAACTCAGTGAAGTGACATGGAGGCATATCTCTGGGTTTTATATGAGAGTAAACTCAGTGAAGTGACATGGAGGCATATCTCTGGGTTTTATATGAGAGTAAACTCAGTGAAGTGACATAAAGCATATCTCTGTTTTATATGAGAGTAAACTCAGTGAAGTGACATTGAGACATATCTCTTAGGTGTTTTTATATGAGAGTCAACTCAGTGAAGTGACATTGAGACATATCTCTTAGGTGTTTTTATATGAGAGTAAACTCAGTGAAGTGACATGGAGGTATATCTCTAGGTGTTTTTATATGAGAGTAAACTCAGTGAAGTGACATGGAGGCATATCTCTGGGTTTTATATGAGAGTAAACTCAGTGAAGTGACATGGAGGCATATCTCTGGGTTTTATATGAGAGTAAACTCAGTGAAGTGACATGGAGGCATATCTCTGGGTTTTATATGAGAGTAAACTTTGACATGGAGGCATATCTCTGGGTTTTATATGAGAGTAAACTCAGTGAAGTGACATGGAGGCATATCTCTGGGTTTTATATGAGAGTAAACTCAGTGAAGTGACATGGAGGCATATCTCTGGGTTTTATATACTAGAGTAAACTCAGTGAAGTGACATGGAGGCATATCTTTGGGTTTATATGAGAGTAAACTCAGTGAAGTGACATGGAGGCATATCTCTGGGTTTTATATACTAGAGTAAACTCAGTGAAGTGACATGGAGGCATATCTCTGGGTTTTATATGAGAGTAAACTCAGTGAAGTGACATGGAGGCATATCTCTGGGTTTTATATGAGAGTAAACTCAGTGAAGTGACATGGAAGCATATCTCTGGGTTTTATATGAGAGTAAACTCAGTGAAGTGACATGGAGGCATATCTCTGGGTTTTATATGAGAGTAAACTCAGTGAAGTGACATGGAGGCATATCTCTGGGTTTTATATGAGAGTAAACTCAGTGAAGTGACATGGAGGCATATCTCTGGGTTTTATATGAGAGTAAACTCAGTGAAGTGACATGGAGGCATATCTCTGGGTTTTATATGAGAGTAAACTCAGTGAAGTGACATGGAGGCATATCTCTGGGTTTTATATACTAGAGTAAACTCAGTGAAGTGACATGGAGGCATATCTTTGGGTTTTATATGAGAGTAAACTCAGTGAAGTGACATGGAGGCATATCTCTGGGTTTTATATACTAGAGTAAACTCAGTGAAGTGACATGGAGGCATATCTCTGGGTTTTATATGAGAGTAAACTCAGTGAAGTGACATGGAGGCATATCTCTGGGTTTTATATGAGAGTAAACTCAGTGAAGTGACATAAAGCATATCTCTGGGTTTTATATGAGAGTAAACTCAGTGAAGTGACATTGAGACATATCTCTTAGGTGTTTTTATATGAGAGTCAACTCAGTGAAGTGACATTGAGACATATCTCTTAGGTGTTTTTATATGAGAGTAAACTCAGTGAAGTGACATGGAGGTATATCTCTTAGGTGTTTTTATATGAGAGTAAACTCAGTGAAGTGACATGGAGGCATATCTCTGGGTTTTATATGAGAGTAAACTCAGTGAAGTGACATGGAGGCATATCTCTGGGTTTTATATGAGAGTAAACTCAGTGAAGTGACATGGAGGCATATCTCTGGGTTTTATATGAGAGTAAACTCAGTGAAGTGACATGGAGGCATATCTCTGGGTTTTATATGAGAGTAAACTCAGTGAAGTGACATGGAGGCATATCTCTGGGTTTTATATGAGAGTAAACTCAGTGAAGTGACATGGAGGCATATCTCTGGGTTTTATATACTAGAGTAAACTCAGTGAAGTGACATGGAGGCATATCTTTGGGTTTTATATGAGAGTAAACTCAGTGAAGTGACATGGAGGCATATCTCTGGGTTTTATATACTAGAGTAAACTCAGTGAAGTGACATGGAGGCATATCTCTGGGTTTTATATGAGAGTAAACTCAGTGAAGTGACATGGAGGCATATCTCTGGGTTTTATATGAGAGTAAACTCAGTGAAGTGACATGGAAGCATATCTCTGGGTTTTATATGAGAGTAAACTCAGTGAAGTGACATGGAGGCATATCTCTGGGTTTTATATGAGAGTAAACTCAGTGAAGTGACATGGAGGCATATCTCTGGGTTTTATATGAGAGTAAACTCAGTGAAGTGACATGGAGGCATATCTCTGGGTTTTATATGAGAGTAAACTCAGTGAAGTGACATGGAGGCATATCTCTGGGTTTTATATGAGAGTAAACTCAGTGAAGTGACATGGAGGCATATCTCTGGGTTTTATATACTAGAGTAAACTCAGTGAAGTGACATGGAGGCATATCTTTGGGTTTTATATGAGAGTAAACTCAGTGAAGTGACATGGAGGCATATCTCTGGGTTTTATATACTAGAGTAAACTCAGTGAAGTGACATGGAGGCATATCTCTGGGTTTTATATGAGAGTAAACTCAGTGAAGTGACATGGAGGCATATCTCTGGGTTTTATATGAGAGTAAACTCAGTGAAGTGACATGGAAGCATATCTCTGGGTTTTATATGAGAGTAAACTCAGTGAAGTGACATTGAGACATATCTCTTAGGTGTTTTTATATGAGAGTCAACTCAGTGAAGTGACATTGAGACATATCTCTTAGGTGTTTTTATATGAGAGTAAACTCAGTGAAGTGACATGGAGGTATATCTCTTAGGTGTTTTTATATGAGAGTAAACTCAGTGAAGTGACATGGAGGCATATCTCTTAGGTGTTTTTATATGAGAGTAAACTCAGTGAAGTGACATGGAGGTATATCTCTGGGTTTTATATGAGAGTAAACTCAGTGAAGTGACATGGAGGCATATCTCTTAGGTGTTTTTATATGAGAGTAAACTCAGTGAAGTGACATGGAGGCATATCTCTGGGTTTTATATGAGAGTAAACTCAGTGAAGTGACATGGAGGCATATCTCTTAGGTGTTTTTATATGAGAGTAAACTCAGTGAAGTGACATGGAGGCATATCTCTGGGTTTTATATGAGAGTAAACTCAGTGAAGTGACATGGAGGCATATCTCTTAGGTGTTTTTATATGAGAGTAAACTCAGTGAAGTGACATGGAGGCATATCTCTTAGGTGTTTTTATATGAGAGTAAACTCAGTGAAGTGACATGGAGGCATATCTCTTAGGTGTTTTTATATGAGAGTAAACTCAGTGAAGTGACATGGAGGCATATCTCTTAGGTGTTTTTATATGAGAGTAAACTCAGTGAAGTGACATGGAGGCATATCTCTTAGGTGTTTTTATATGAGAGTAAACTCAGTGAAGTGACATGGAGGCATATCTCTTAGGTGTTTTTATATGAGAGTAAACTCAGTGAAGTGACATGGAGGTATATCTCTTAGGTGTTTTTATATGAGAGTAAACTCAGTGAAGTGACATGGAGGCATATCTCTTAGGTGTTTTTATATGAGAGTAAACTCAGTGAAGTGACATTGAGACATATCTCTTAGGTGTTTTTATATGAGAGTCAACTCAGTGAAGTGACATTGAGACATATCTCTGGGTTTTTATATGAGAGTAAACTCAGTGAAGTGACATGGAGACATATCTCTGGGTTTTTATATGAGAGTAAACTCAGTGAAGTGACATGGAGGTATATCTCTTAGGTGTTTTTATATGAGAGTAAACTCAGTGAAGTGACATTGAGACATATCTCTTAGGTGTTTTTATATGAGAGCAAACTCAGTGAAGTGACATGGAAGCATATCTCTGGGTTTTATATGAGAGTAAACTCAGTGAAGTGACATGGAGGCATATCTCTGGGTTTTATATACTAGAGTAAACTCAGTGAAGTGACATGGAAGCATATCTCTGGGTTTTATATACTAGAGTAAACTCAGTTGAAGTGACATGGAGGCATATCTCTGGGTTTTATATACTAGAGTAAAGTCAGTGAAGTGACATGGAAGCATATCTCTGGGTTTTATATACTAGAGTAAACTCAGTGAAGTGACATGGAGGCATATCTCTGGGTTTTATATACTAGAGTAAACTCAGTGAAGTGACATGGAGGCATATCTCTGGGTTTTATATGAGAGTAAACTCAGTGAAGTGACATGGAGAAATATCTCTGGGTTTTATATGAGAGTAAACTCAGTGAAGTGACATGGAGACATATCTCTGGGTTTTATATACTAGAGTAAACTCAGTGAAGTGACATGGAGGCATATCTCTGGGTTTTATATACTAGAGTAAACTCAGTGAAGTGACATGGAAGCATATCTCTGGGTTTTATATACTAGAATAAACTCAGTGAAGTGACATGGAGGCATATCTCTGGGTTTTATAGACTAGAGTAAACTCAGTGAAGTGACATGGAGGCATATCTCTGGGTTTTATATGAGAGTAAACTCAGTGAAGTGACATGGAGACATATCTCTGGGTTTTATATACTAGAGTAAACTCAGTGAAGTGACATGGAAGCATATCTCTGGGTTTTATATACTAGAGTAAACTCAGTGAAGTGACATGGAGGCATATCTCTGGGTTTTATATACTAGAGTAAACTCAGTGAAGTGACATGGAGACATATCTCTGGGTTATATATACTAGAGTAAACTCAGTGAAGTGACATGGAGGTATATCTCTGGGTTTTATATGAGAGTAAACTCAGTGAAGTGACATGGAGACATATCTCTGGGTTTTATATACTAGAGTAAACTCAGTGAAGTGACATGGAGACATATCTCTGGGTTTTATATACTAGAGTAAACTCAGTGAAGTGACATGGAGACATATCTCTGGGTTTTATATACTAGAGTAAACTCAGTGAAGTGACATGGAGACATATCTCTGGGTTTTATATACTAGAGTAAACTCAGTGAAGTGACATGGAGACATATCTCTGGGTTTTATATGAGAGTAAACTCAGTGAAGTGACATGGAGGTATATCTCTGGGTTTTATATGAGAGTAAACTCAGTGAAGTGACATGGAGACATATCTCTGGGTTTTATATACTAGAGTAAACTCAGTGAAGTGACATGGAGACATATCTCTGGGTTTTATATACTAGAGTAAACTCAGTGAAGTGACATGGAGACATATCTCTGGGTTTTATATACTAGAGTAAACTCAGTGAAGTGACATGGAAGCATATGTCTTAGGTGCCATCGTATGATGGTAAAACCTCAGTGAAGGAGGCAGACGGCTTCATCTGACCACATTTCTCTGACACCCTGTTTCCAAGTCTATGTACTTGTATGTATTGATGTGTGTCCCTTATTGAACTGGTCTCCTCTGTGTGTGTTTGTCCATGCAGGTGATGAATGTGAGCCTGTGGGAGGGGGAGCGGGTGACGTTTGAGGATGTGGGGGGAGGGGAGCCCTCTGTTCTGGCCAACGAGTCTATCCTGTTGAAAGGCCTGGTGGTACGCAGCTGGAGCAACCAGATCACCATCCACTTCCACAGCCAGAGACAGACCCAGCCTGGGTCCTTCCTGCTCAGATACCAAGGTAAGACCTGAGGGCAACCAAATGCTAAGCACTAGCACAACCACCAACCAAGCACCACACCACAGCACAGCACTAGACCAACAACCTAATCCAATACTACACAACAACAAACCAAGTTTCAGAATGTGAGTTGTAACCAATGTGAAGTGACAATATGGACAAGGCCTGAGAGGTTGATTTATCCTCTCCTCCAGCAGCCTCCTCCTGTACACTGGGGCTCACTCTCCTGTACACTGGGGCTCACCCTTCTGTACACAGGGGCTCACCCTTCTGTACACTGGGGCTCACTCTCCTGTACACTGGGGCTCACTCTCCTGTACACTGGGGCTCACTCTCCTGTACACTGGGGCTCACTCTCCTGTACACTGGGGCTCACTCTCCTGTACACTGGGGCTCACTCTCCTGTACACTGGGGCTCACTCTCCTGTACACTGGGGCTCACTCTCCTGTACACTGGGGCTCACTCTCCTGTACACTGGGGCTCACTCTCCTGTACACTGGGGCTCACTCTCCTGTACACTGGGGCTCACTCTCCTGGGGCTCACTCTCCTGTACACTGGGGCTCACTCTCCTGTACACTGGGGCTCACTCTCCTGTACACTGGGGCTCACTGGGGCTCACTCTCCTGTACACTGGGGCTCACTCTACTGTACACTGGGGCTCACTCTCCTGTACACTGGGGCTCACTCTCCTGTACACTGGGGCTCACTCTCCTGTACACTGTGGCTCACTCTCCTGTACACTGGGGCTCACTCTCCTGTACACTGGGGCTCACTCTCCTGTACACTGGGGCTCACCCTTCTGTACACTGGGGCTCACTCTCCTGTACACTGGGGCTCACTCTCCTGTACACTGGGGCTCACTCTCCTGTACACTGGGGCTCACTCTCCTGTACACTGGGGCTCACTCTCCTGTACACTGGGGCTCACTCTCCTGTACACTGGGGCTCACTCTCCTGTACACTGGGGCTCACTCTCCTGTACACTGGGGCTCACTCTCCTGTACACTGGGGCTCACCCTTCTGTACACTGGGGCTCACTCTCCTGTACACTGGGGCTCACTCTCCTGTACACTGGGGCTCACTCTCCTGTACACTGGGGCTCACTCTCCTGTACACTGGGGCTCACTCTCCTGTACACTGGGGCTCACTCTCCTGTACACTGGGGCTCACTCTCCTGTACACTGGGGCTCACTCTCCTGTACACTGGGGCTCACCCTTCTGTACACTGGGGCTCACTCTCCTGTACACTGGGGCTCACTCTCCTGTACACTGGGGCTCACTCTCCTGTACACTGGGGCTCACTCTTCTGTACACTGGGGCTCACTCTCCTGTACACTGGGGCTCACTCTCCTGTACACTGGGGCTCACTCTCCTGTACACTGGGGCTCACCCTTCTGTACACTGGGGCTCACTCTCCTGTACACTGGGGCTCACCCTTCTGTGCACTGGGGCTCACCCTTCTGTACAGTGGGGCTCACTCTCCTGTACACTGGGGCTCACTCTCCTGTACACTGGGGCTCACCCTTCTGTACACTGGGGCTCACACTCCTGTACACTGGGGCTCACTCTCCTGTACACTGGGGCTCACTCTCCTGTACACTGGGGCTTACCCTTCTGTACACTGGGGCTCACTCTCCTGTACACTGGGGCTCACTCTTCTGTACACTGGGGCTCACTCTCCTGTACACTGGGGCTCACCCTTCTGTACACTGGGGCTCACTCTCCTGTACACTGGGGCTCACTCTTCTGACACTGGGGCTCACTCTCCTGTACACTGGGGCTCACTCTCCTGTACACTGGGGCTCACCCTTCTGTACACTGGGGCTCACTCTCCTGTACACTGGGGCTCACTCTCCTGTACACTGGGGCTCACTCTCCTGTACACTGGGGCTTACCCTTCTGTACACTGGGGCTCACTCTCCTGTACACTGGGGCTCACTCTTCTGTACACTGGGGCTCACTCTCCTGTACACTGGGGCTCACCCTTCTGTACACTGGGGCTCACTCTCCTGTACACTGGGGCTCACTCTTCTGTACACTGGGGCTCACTCTCCTGTACACTGGGGCTCACTCTCCTGTACACTGGGGCTCACTCTTCTGTACACTGGGGCTCACTCTCCTGTACACTGGGGCTCACTCTTCTGTACACTGGGGCTCACTCTCCTGTACACTGGGTCTCACTCTCCTGTACACTGGGGCTCACTCTTCTGTACACTGGGGCTCACTCTCCTGTACACTGGGGCTCACTCTCCTGTGCACTGGGGCTCACCCTTCTGTACACTGGGGCTCACTCTCCTGTACACTGGGGCTTACCCTTCTGTACACTGGGGCTCACTCTCCTGTACACTGGGGCTCACTCTCCTGTACACTGGGGCTCACTCTCCTGTACACTGGGGCTCACTCTCCTGTACACTGGGGCTCACCCTTCTGTACACTGGGGCTCACCCTTCTGTACACTGGGGCTCACTCTCCTGTACACTGGGGCTCACTCTCCTGTACACTGGGGCTCACTCTCCTGTACACTGGGGCCCACTCTCCTGTACACTGGGGCTCACTCTTCTGTACACTGGGGCTTACCCTTCTGTACACTGGGGCTCACTCTCCTGTACACTGGGGCTCACCCTTCTGTACACTGGGGCTCACTCTCCTGTACACTGGGGCTCACTCTCCTGGACACTGGGGCTCACCCTTCTGTACACTGGGGCTCAATCTCCTGTACACTGGGGCTCACTCTCCTGTACACTGGGGCTCACTCTCCTGTACACTGGGGCTCACTCTTCTGTACACTGGGGCTCACTCTCCTGTACACTGGGGCTCACCCTTCTGTACACTGGGGCTCACTCTCCTGTACACTGGGGCTCACCCTTCTCTGGGGCTACACTGGGGCTCACTCTCCTGTACACTGGGGCTCACTCTCCTGTACACTGGGGCTCACTCTTCTGTACACTGGGGCTCACTCTCCTGTACACTGGGGCTCACTCTCCTGTACACTGGGGCTCACTCTCCTGTACACTGGGGCTCACCCTTCTGTACACTGGGGCTCACTCTCCTGTACACTGGGGCTCACCCTTCTGTGCACTGGGGCTCACCCTTCTGTACACTGGGGCTCACTCTCCTGTACACTGGGGCTCACTCTCCTGTACACTGGGGCTCACCCTTCTGTACACTGGGGCTCACACTCCTGTACACTGGGGCTCACTCTCCTGTACACTGGGGCTCACTCTCCTGTACACTGGGGCTTACCCTTCTGTACACTGGGGCTCACTCTCCTGTACACTGGGGCTCACTCTTCTGTACACTGGGGCTCACTCTCCTGTACACTGGGGCTCACCCTTCTGTACACTGGGGCTCACTCTCCTGTACACTGGGGCTCACTCTTCTGTACACTGGGGCTCACTCTCCTGTACACTGGGGCTCACTCTCCTGTACACTGGGGCTCACCCTTCTGTACACTGGGGCTCACTCTCCTGTACACTGGGGCTCACTCTCCTGTACACTGGGGCTCACTCTCCTGTACACTGGGGCTTACCCTTCTGTACACTGGGGCTCACTCTCCTGTACACTGGGGCTCACTCTTCTGTACACTGGGGCTCACTCTCCTGTACACTGGGGCTCACCCTTCTGTACACTGGGGCTCACTCTCCTGTACACTGGGGCTCACTCTTCTGTACACTGGGGCTCACTCTCCTGTACACTGGGGCTCACTCTCCTGTACACTGGGGCTCACTCTTCTGTACACTGGGGCTCACTCTCCTGTACACTGGGGCTCACTCTTCTGTACACTGGGGCTCACTCTCCTGTACACTGGGTCTCACTCTCCTGTACACTGGGGCTCACTCTTCTGTACACTGGGGCTCACTCTCCTGTACACTGGGGCTCACTCTCCTGTGCACTGGGGCTCACCCTTCTGTACACTGGGGCTCACTCTCCTGTACACTGGGGCTTACCCTTCTGTACACTGGGGCTCACTCTCCTGTACACTGGGGCTCACTCTCCTGTACACTGGGGCTCACTCTCCTGTACACTGGGGCTCACTCTCCTGTACACTGGGGCTCACCCTTCTGTACACTGGGGCTCACCCTTCTGTACACTGGGGCTCACTCTCCTGTACACTGGGGCTCACTCTCCTGTACACTGGGGCTCACTCTCCTGTACACTGGGGCCCACTCTCCTGTACACTGGGGCTCACTCTTCTGTACACTGGGGCTTACCCTTCTGTACACTGGGGCTCACTCTCCTGTACACTGGGGCTCACCCTTCTGTACCCTGGGGCTCACTCTCCTGTACACTGGGGCTCACCCTTCTGTATACTGGGGCTCACCCTTCTGTACACTGGGGCTCACTCTCCTGTACACTGGGGCTCACTCTCCTGTACACTGGGGCTCACTCTCCTGTACACTGGGGCTCACTCTCCTGTACACTGGGGCTCACTCTCCTGTACACTGGGGCTCACTCTCCTGGACACTGGGGCTCACCCTTCTGTACACTGGGGCTCAATCTCCTGTACACTGGGGCTCACTCTCCTGTACACTGGGGCTCACTCTCCTGTACATTGGGGCCCACTCTCCTGTACACTGGGGCTCACCCTTCTGTACACTGGGGCTCAATCTCCTGTACACTGGGGCTCACTCTCCTGTACACTGGGGCTCACCCTTCTGTACACTGGGGCTCAATCTCCTGTACACTGGGGCTCACTCTCCTGTACACTGGGGCTCACCCTTCTGTACACTGGGGCTCAATCTCCTGTACACTGGGGCTCACTCTCCTGTACACTGGGGCTCACTCTCCTGTACACTGGGGCTCACCCTTCTGTACACTGGGGCTCAATCTCCTGTACACTGGGGCTCACTCTCCTGTACACTGGGGCTCACTCTCCTGTACACTGGGGCTCACTCTCCTGTACACTGGGGCTCACTCTCCTGTACACTGGGGCTCACCCTTCTGTACACTGGGGCTCACCCTCCTGTACACTGGGGCTCACCCTCCTGTTATCCCTTGTCAACATAATGTGCTCATGTTAGCCACAAAACAACACTGCTGTCAATTGGTAGTATAATCAGTTGGGGAAATTGCTGTGATGATGCTCTTCTAATTGTCATTGTCAGAAGGAGACTGCATGCAGTTATGAGCCCTGTTGCTTACACATTGTGGTGAAATAGAAAAGCAACTTTACAAATATTTGTTTTCAGATTCTTTAGTTTTTGTGAGTTAATGAACTGTGGCAGGTTTGTAAATGAGTAGAGCCATTCCGAACAATGCCTAGATTACCGGTTGAATAAGAATTGCATTTCCCGCTCACCCATCCCTCTCTGAATCATGCTATGCCCCCCCCCCCCTTCTCTCTCTCCTTCTCTCGTTTCCTCTCTCTCTCTCTCCTTTGCGAGTTGTGTGGGTGGTATTCACCACCCAGTGAGGGGGACCTTTCATGGCTTTCTGTGGCAGGCTTCTGCTGCTCTATTAAATAGCATGGCAATCATACGGCAGGGCACGGCACAGCGCTACCGATAATAACTTCCTGCTTCTTTACAAAACTTCCAATTACCTGACACAGTGGTCCCCCCCCCACCCCCTCCTCTGCTCGACCTGTTTGATATTCCCTGAGCAGCGCGTCGTGCTGATCTGGGCTGGCTATATGAGGGTGGCCTGTCTGCGACGTACAGTATGGTGCATTCTGTAGCAGACAGAAGTTAAATAACTTAGGGGAGAGTCATTTGATGACATCTGGTATGTTCATAGAGGGAATCTCTCTCTCTTTTTCTTTTTCTTTTTATCTGACTCTTTATCTCTCACTCCCTCTCTTCCGCTCTCTCACTCCCTCTCTTCCGCTCTCTCACTCGCTCTCTTCCGCTCTCTCACTCCCTCTCTTCCGCTCTCTCACTCGCTCTCTTCCTCTCTCTCACTCCCTCTCTTCCGCTCTCTTCCCTCTCTTCCGCTCTCTCTCCCTCTCTTCCGCTCTCTCACTCGCTCTCTTCCGCTCTCTCACTCCCTCTCTTCCGCTCTCCGCTCTCTTCCGCTCTCTCTCCCTCTCTTCCGCTCTCTCCTCCCTCTCTTCCGCTCTCTCTCCTCTCTTCCGCTCTCTCACTCCTCTCTTCCGCTCTCTCTCGCTCTCTTCCTCTCTCTCCTCCCTCTCTTCCGCTCTCTCACTCCTCTCTTCGCTCTCTCACTCCCTCTCTTCCGCTCTCTCACTCCCTCTCTTCCGCTCTCACTCCCTCTCTTCCGCTCTCTCCCTCTCTCCGCTCTCTTCCGCTCTTCTCTCTCTCTCCCTCTCTTCCTCTCTCTCACTCCCTCTCTTCCGCTCTCTCACTCCCTCTCTTCCGCTCTCTCACTCGCTCTCTTCCGCTCTCTCACTCCCTCTCTTCCCACTCCCTCTCTTCCGCTCTCTCACTCGCTCTCTTCCGCTCTCTCTCCCTCTCTTCCGCTCTCTCACTCGCTCTCTTCCGCTCTCTCACTCCCTCTCTTCCGCTCTCTCACTCCCTCTCTTCTCGCTCTCTTCAGCTCTCTCACTCCCTCTCTTCCGCTCTCTCACTCGCTCTCTTCCTCTCTCTCACTCCCTCTCTTCCGCTCTCTCACTCCCTCTCTTCCGCTCTCTCACTCCCTCTCTTCCGCTCTCTCACTCCCTCTCTTCCGCTCTCTCACTCCCTCTCTTCCGCTCTCTCACTCCCTCTCTTCCGCTCTCTCACTCCCTCCCTTCCTCGCTCTCGCTCTCTTCCGCTCTCTCACTCCCTCCCTTCCTCTCTCTCACTCCCTCTCTTCTGCTCTCTCACTCCCTCTCTTCCGCTCTCTCACTCCCTCTCTTCCGCTCTCTCACTCCCTCTCTTCCGCTCTCTCACTCCCTCTCTTCCGCTCTCTCTCTCCCTCTCTTCCTCGCTCTCGCTCCCTCTCTTCCGCTCTCTCACTCCCTCTCTTCCGCTCTCTCACTCCCTCTCTTCCGCTCTCTCACTCCCTCTCTTCCGCTCTCTCACTCCCTCTCTTCCGCTCACTCACTCCCTCTCTTACTCGCTCTCGCTCCCTCTCTTCCGCTCTCTCACTCCCTCTCTTCCGCTCTCTCACTCCCTCTCTTCCGCTCTCTCACTCCCTCTCTTCCGCTCTCTCACTCCCTCTCTTCCGCTCTCTCACTCCCTCTCTTCCGCTCTCTCACTCCCTCTCTTCCTCTCTCTCACTCCCTCTCTTCCGCTCTCTCACTCCCTCTCTTCCGCTCTCTCACTCCCTCCCTTCCACTCTCTCCCTCTCTTCCGCTCTCTCACTCCCTCTCTTCCGCTCTCTCACTCTCTCTCTTCCGCTCTCTCACTCCCTCTCTTCCGCTCTCTCACTCCCTCTCTTCCGCTCTCTCACTCCCTCTCTTCCGCTCTCTCACTCCCTCTCTTCTGCTCTCTCACTCCCTCTCTTCCGCTCTCTCACTCCCTCTCTTCCGCTCTCTCACTCCCTCTCTTCCGCTCTCTCACTCCCTCTCTTCCGCTCTCTCTCTCCCTCCCTTCCTCGCTCTCTTCCGCTCTCTCACTCCCTCTCTTCCTCGCTCTCGCTCTCTTCCGCTCTCTCACTCCCTCTCTTCCTCGCTCTCGCTCAGTGTTAATAATAAAAAAAAAAGGTTCTCGGGGCATGCTGAGTAATTAGCATATAATGGGGTCACCTTAATCACAAGTGCATTAAATCTCAATGAAACACTGCCTGGAAACAAATTGACTTCCCATTAGAATACATCAAATTTAAGTTATGGATCCATAAATCAAGTAGTCAGCCATCTTTCTGCGTGCCTCTGGCAGAATGAGAGTTATCATACACTAAGACAGTGCTTGGTTAGGGGAATTGTTTGCTCAAATACCAATATTCATGATTTTCCACTTACTTTGGCCTTTGCAGTTTTTTTCTTTTGGTATTGGTTGCCTATACAAGCTCTGAAGGCAAAACATTGCTCTTCTAATTGCTTTGGAGTCACTTTGAGGACATCGTCATGCTTTTAAGAGCATACTACAATGTTCCCTGTTAGTTTCCATACATTTCTAATCCAAGGAGGCTCTTGATTTGTTCAGAAAGATGTGTAATTTGATATTTAACACTTAAACACCAACGTCTATGTTAATAACATTTCAACTCAAAGTAAGATAAAGTCTGATTATCTGCCAGGTGACATAAGCAGGAGAGGGAGAGTGGTAACATGTTCATTTATACACCATGACAGTTTTACGTGTATTGAGATGATTGCTCTGATATTACAATCTCTTTGCTCTGCAAAGCACCTTGTCTCGTAATGAGGTGTGGAGAATGTGATCAGACAACCAGTGAGCAGGAGACTGATTTGTTTTAAAGATGGAAACCAGGCTAGTGTCTGTGATTAAATCATGAATCATCATCTCCTCTGGCTGAGGTGACCGGTAATGAATTCATTACTGTCTTACTAGATCATTCCTGGAGGAAGATTGATCAAACAGTGAATTTGAGGGAACTAAAGAGCGAGTTGTGTTGATCATTGTGGGTGCTATGAACATTTGCTCAGTATTTATGAAGCACGCATATGTAAATGAGTTCTGTATTGGTATTTTTCATTTAAATCAACTGGCCTAGGATAATTGTAATGCTTGCTCTCCTGTCTTGTCTTGTCTATTTGCTATCACCATTTTGAGTACCTTAAATACTTCTCTCTCTGTCTCTCTCGCTCTCTTCATGTAGTTTGCTCTACATCATCATACATCGTTAGAGCTGTATGTTAGTCATCTAGTGTAGCAGGCCAGTTCTGAGCACCCATTACTGGCACAGTGTACTGTGGCTCTATTGGCATTGAAACATTGATGGATATCAAAGTTTCAGCTACCATCTCCCATTTGGCCAGCAGTCATAAGAGCAGTAATTACCTGTGGATACATTTTAAGCAGCAGGTACTGATATGGTAATATCACCATCATCTATCAGTAGAGATAGTCTTTATTTACCAGCTGCTCTGGGAGAAAGATCAATGAAACAAGAGGAAAACAAGAATCAAGTGGAGGAAAACACTCTCCACACAGATTTGGGATAAAAGTTGGTGATCAAGACCTTGTTCCAACACCTCCGCTTGGCAGCTGTTTAGTAACAGCCTTTCAAAGACTTGGGAGAAAGTGTGAAACTCAGCACGAAACCTTCCCAACACTTGTTTCCCTTCTTTGTCTCCTTTTATTCATAACCACTATCTGAGAGTATTGGGGCATTATCATCATCATTGACATCAAGTTACTTGCCTGGTAATTAGAAGTTAGACACCTAAGAAAGTTAGAGAGGGAGAGAGAGAGATGAAGAAGGAGAAGAGCGAGAGGGAAAGAGAGAGAGTGAGTGTGTGTATGAGTGCCATGCGTGTATACACATACACAAGTTAAAGTGGAGGGCAGTCGGCAGAAACATGTCCCTTCCCAGGCTCCCCTCACATCTGGTGAAGTCTCACTGTCCCCTCTCTGTCCCCTGGGGTACAACTCCAGTTCCACAGCGCTCTCTGTCCCCTGGGGTACAACTCCAGGTCCACGGCGCTCTCTGTCCCCTGGGGTACAACTCCAGTTCCACAGCGCTCTCTGTCCCCTGGGGTACAACTCCAGCTCCACGGCGCTCTCTGTCCCCTGGGGTACAACTCCAGTTCCACAGCGCTCTCTGTCCCCTGGGGTACAACTCCAGTTCCACAGCGCTCCCTGTCCCCTGGGGTACAACTCCAGTTCCACAGCGCTCTCTGTCCCCTGGGGTACAACTCCAGTTCCACAGCGCTCTCTGTCCCCTGGGGTACAACTCCAGTTCAACGGCGCTCTCTGTCCCCTGGGGTACAACTCCAGCTCCACGGCGCTCTCTGTCCCCTGGGGTACAACTCCAGTTCTACTGCGCTCTCTGTCCCCTGGGGTACAACTCCAGCTCCACGGCGCTCTCTGTCCCCTGGGGTACAACTCCAGTTCTACTGCGCTCTCTGTCCCCTGGGGTACAACTCCAGTTCCACGGCGCTCTCTGTCCCCTGGGGTACAACTCCAGCTCCACGGCGCTCTCTGTCCCCTGGGTTACAACTCCAGTTCCACGGCGCTCTCTGTCCCCTGGGGTACAACTCCAGTTCCACTGCGCTCTCTGTCCCCTGGGGTACAGCTCCAGTTCCACGGCGCTCTCTGTCCCCTGGGTTACAACTCCAGTTCCATGCCACTGTCGGTCTCTCACACAATTGTTTATCAGCCCCTCCATCGCTTCCCCACTAAGACAGTCCCTCTGATGGTGCAAAGACTAGGCCAGATCAGGGCCAACCCAAGACCCATCCACACACATATTACATATACAGTAGACCCATCCACACACATATTACATATACAGTTGACCCATCCACACACATATTACATATACAGTAGAACCATCCACGCACATATTACATATACAGTAGGACCATCCACACACATATTACATATACAGTAGACCATCCACACACATATTACACATACAGTAGACCCATCCACACACATATTACATATACAGTAGACCATCCACACACATATTACACATACAGTAGACCCATCCACACACATATTACATATACAGTAGACCATCCACACACATATTACATATACAGTAGACCATCCACACACATATTACATATACAGTAGACCATCCACACACATATTACATATACACTAGACCCATCCACACACATATTACATATACAGTAGACCATCCACACACATATTACATATACAGTAGACCATCCACACACATATTACATATACAGTAGACCATCCACACACATATTACACATACAGTAGACCCATCCACACACATATTACATATACAGTAGAACCATCCACACACATATTACATATACAGTAGACCATCCACACACATATTACACATACAGTAGACCCATCCACACACATATTACATATACAGTAGAACCATCCACACACATATTACATATACAGTAGACCATCCACACACATATTACATATACAGTAGAACCATCCACACACATATTACATATACAGTAGAACCATCCACACACATATTACATATACAGTAGAACCATCCACACACATATTACATATACAGTAGAACCATCCACACACATATTACATATACAGTAGACCATCCACACACATATTACATATACAGTAGACCATCCACACACATATTACATATACAGTAGACCATCCACACACATATTACATATACAGTAGAACCATCCACACACATATTACATATACACTAGACCCATCCACACACATATTACACATACAGTAGACCATCCACACACATATTACATATACAGTAGAACCATCCACACACACATATACAGTAGACCATATTACATATACAGTAGACCATCCACACACATATTACATATACAGTAGACCATCCACACACATATTACACATACAGTAGACCATCCACACACATATTACACATACAGTAGACCATCCACACACATATTACATATACAGTAGACCATCCACACACATATTACATATACAGTAGAGACCATCCACACACATATTACATATACAGTAGACCATCCACACACATATTACATATACAGTAGAACCATCCACACACATATTACATATACAGTAGAACCATCCACACACATATTACATATACAGTAGAACCATCCACACACATATTACACATACAGTAGACCCATCCACACACATATTACATATACAGTAGAACCATCCACACACATATTACATATACAGTAGACCATCCACACACATCCACACATATTACATATACAGTAGAACCATCCACACACATATTACATATACACTAGACCCATCCACACACATATTACATATACAGTAGAACCATCCACACACATATTACATATACAGTAGACCATCCACACACATATTACATATACAGTAGACCATCCACACACATATTACATATACAGTAGACCCATCCACACACATATTACATATACAGTAGACCATCCACACACATATTACATATACACTAGACCATCCACACACATATTACATATACAGTAGACCATCCACACACATATTACATATACACTAGACCCATCCACACACATATTACATATACAGTAGACCATCCACACACATATTACATATACAGTAGAACCATCCACACACATATTACATATACAGTAGACCCATCCACACACATATTACATATACAGTAGAACCATCCACACACATATTACATATACAGTAGAACCATCCACACACATATTACATATACAGTAGAACCATCCACACACATATTACATATACAGTAGAACCATCCACACACATATTACATATACAGTAGAACCATCCACACACATATTACATATACAGTAGACCATCCACACACATATTACATATACAGTAGACCATCCACACACATATTACATATACAGTAGAACCATCCACACACATATTACATATACAGTAGAACCATCCACACACATATTACATATACAGTAGAACCATCCACACACATATTACATATACAGTAGAACCATCCACACACATATTACATATACAGTAGAACCATCCACACACATATTACATATACAGTAGACCATCCACACACATATTACATATACAGTAGACCATCCACACACATATTACATATACAGTAGAACCATCCACACACATATTACATATACAGTAGAACCATCCACACACATATTACATATACAGTAGAACCATCCACACACATATTACACATACAGTAGAACCATCCACACACATATTACATATACAGTAGACCCATCCACACACATATTACATATACAGTAGAACCATCCACACACATATTACACATACAGTAGAACCATCCACACACATATTACATATACAGTAGAACCATCCACACACATATT
Organism: Oncorhynchus keta; assembly: GCF_023373465.1. Lineage (NCBI taxonomy): Eukaryota > Metazoa > Chordata > Actinopteri > Salmoniformes > Salmonidae > Oncorhynchus > Oncorhynchus keta. Next base: position 22,125,009 of record NC_068421.1, read on the forward strand.
ACATATACACTAGACCCATCCACACACATATTACATATACAGTAGAACCATCCACACACATATTACATATACAGTAGACCATCCACACACATATTACATATACAGTAGAACCATCCACACACATATTACATATACAGTAGACCATCCACACACATATTACATATACACTAGACCCATCCACACACATATTACATATACAGTAGACCATCCACACACATATTACATATACACTAGACCCATCCACACACATATTACATATACAGTAGACCATCCACACACATATTACATATACAGTAGAACCATCCACACACATATTACATATACACTAGACCCATCCACACACATATTACATATACAGTAGACCATCCACACACATATTACATATACACTAGACCCATCCACACACATATTACATATACAGTAGACCATCCACACACATATTACATATACAGTAGACCATCCACACACATATTACATATACACTAGACCTATCCACACACTTATTACATTTACAGTAGTTTTGTTTAGAATACAAATAACACACTTCTCATTTTATGATTGAACATTCATGAGACTGTAGCCCACACAGATCAGATCAGTATTATCTGCATAGTTCTTGTAATTTAATGTGGAAAACAATATTCACGCTTCACTCTCCCCTACACTTCACTCTCCCCTGTTCCTCAGTCTCCTGCCAAATGCTGCTGTTAGCCTGCCTACCAGGCATTAGGTCTCTACTGCCTCTCCTGTCAACAAATACATCTCAATTAATCCACTGATGAAATATGGAGAAGGGCGGAGTGGTTGCCGAAACGATCAATAGTGACTTAACTCAGTTTAGAAATTCCTGCCCAATTTCAGCGATACAGCGGTTATAGTTTTGGCACGCCCTCTAAGGTCATGTAAGACTAGATGACACTGGTTTTCATAAATAGTGTAATTGGCTTGAACCCACTATCTCTACTGACAGATAAATGTCAAAACAATTCACTGTAATTCAGAACAAACCATGACGCTTCCAACAATTGACAAGAAGGTCACAGCAGTCTTCTTTAGACAATGTGGGTCCCGAGACAAAACCAGTTGAGAACTACTGCTCTAGAAGATCATTTGAGGTTAAAAACAGACCCTTTTCCATCAGAAAAAGGCCTTCAGGTCCAGCCTCCATTGCCATTGAACCCTGAATGGCAGTGATAATGCAGAACCATAATGATTGGGCTAATGATTACTTGTGGTGGACTAAGGTGTCCATTGTAGTGTGTATGCGGTGAGTGATTAGAAGTACATAGTTAGACAAAAGGCCAACGGTGTCCTCCCATATACCATTTATGCATTTGATTATTGCAATCACACATAGGCCTATGTGGGCACATACACACATATACACTGAAATAAAGATAAAGACACAACTGCTTTCAGACAGCGACAAAGGGGATGCTAGAAGCTCAAAACATGAATCCTATCTCCACCACACATGTGCCTCTTCAAAGTTTAGTCTGCTCTTTCCTTAATTATATCCTAAACTCTCCTGGACACATCAATTAAACATTTTGGATTTGTAAAACCTGCATTTACTGAACCAGGGAATCAGGCAGGAAAATCTGTTTTTGAGATGGAATTGGAGTCTTTTCACCTACAGTTGAAGTCAGACATATACTTATGTTGGAGTCATTAAAACTCTTTTCAACCACTCCACAAATTTCTTGTTAACAAACTATAGTTTTGGCAAGTCGGTTAGGACATCTACTTCGTGCATAACACAAGTAATTTTTACAACAATTGTTTACAGACATATTATTTAACTTAGAATTCACTGTATCACAATTCCAGTGGGTCAGAAGTTTACATACACTCAGTTGACTGTGCCTTTAAACGGCTTGGAAAATTCCAGAAAATTATGTCATGGCTTTAGAAGCTTCTGATAGGCTAATTGACATCATTTGAGTCAATTGGAGGTGTACCTGTGGCTGTATTTCAAGGCCTACCTTCAAACTCAGTGCCTCCTTACTTGACATCATGGGAAAATAAAAAAAATCAGCTAATACCTCAGAAAGAAATTATAGACCTCCACAAGTCTGGTTCATCCTTGGGAGCAATTTCCAAATGCCTGAGGGTACCACATTCATCTGTACAAACAATAGTACACAAGTATAAACACCATGGGACCACGCAGCTGTCATACCGCTCAGGAGGAGACGCGTCTGAATGAACGTACTTTGGTGCGAAAAGTGCAACTCAATCCCAGAACAACAGCAAAGGACCTTGTGAAGATGCTGGAGGATACAGGTACAAAAGTATCTATATTCACAGTAAAATGAGTCCTATATCAGCATTACCTGAAAGGTCGCTCAACAAGGAAGAAGCCAATGCTCCAAAACTGCCATAAAAAGCCAGACTATGGTTTGCAACTGCACATGGGGACAAAGATCGTACTTTTTGGAGAAATGTCCTCTGGTCTGATGAAACAAAAATAGAACTTTGGCCATAATGACCATCGTTATGTCTGGAGGAAAAAGGGGGAGGCTTGCAAGCCGAAGAACACCATCCCAACCGTGAAGCACAGCATCATGTTGTGGGGGTGCTTTGCTGCAGGAGGGACTGATACACTTCACAAAATAGATGTCATCATGAGGATGGAAAATTATGTGGATATATTGAAGCAACATCTCAAGACATCAGTCAGGAAGTTAAAGCTTGGTCGCAAATGCATCTTCCAAATGGACATTGACCCCAAGCATACTTCCAAAGTTGTGGCAAAATGGTATAAGGACAACAAAGTCAAGGTATTGGAGTGGCCATCACAAAGCCCTGACCTCAATCCTATAGAACATTTGTGGGCAGAACTGAAAAAGCGTGTGCGAACAAGGAGGCCTACGAACCTGACTCAGTTACACCAGCTCTGCCAGGAGGAATGGGCCCAACCTATTGTGGGAAGCTTGTGGAAGGCTACCCGAAATGTTTGACCCAAGTTAAACAATTTAAAGGCAATGCTACCAAATACTAATTGAGTGTATGTAAACTTCTGTGTCATGACCTGACCTGAGATATCTCTGTTTTCTTTATATTTTGGTTAGGTCAGGGTGTGACTAGGGTGGATATGCTAGTTTTTGTATTGTCTAGGGTTTTTGTATGTCTACGGTTTTGTAGGTATAGGTATTTGTATATTTATGGTGGCCTGATATGGTTCCCAATCAGAGGCAGCTGTTTATCGTTGTCTCTGATTGGGGATCATATTTAGGTAGCCATTTCCCATTTGGTATTTGTGAGTTCTTGTTCTATGTTTAGTTGCCTGTCTGTACTATTAATATAGCTTCACCGTTCGTTTTGTTATTTTGGTTAGTTTGTTCAGTGTTCATTCTTATAATAATAAAAAATGTATGCATATCACGCTGCGCCTTGGTCCGATTCATATGACGAATGTGACATTCTGACTCACTGGGAATGTGATGAAAGAAGCAAAATCTGAAATAAATGAATCTCTCTACTATTATTCTGACATTTTACATTCTTAAAATAAAGTGGTGATCGTAACTGAGAGCATTTTATAATAATAATATTTAGATTTTGACATTAATTATGTGTGCATACATTCTGATGGGTGGTGTCGAACCCACAACCCTGGCGTTACAAGCGCCATGCTCTACCAACTGAGCAGAGGACCACATTTTAGATTGACATTAATTAGTGTGTCTGATGTGTGTGTGGTGGCAGAGGGAGCAGTGGGATTGAAGTGGAGTGTATCTCTGTCAAACTCTTTCAAACGTGGCCTTGGTCCCTTGTGGCCGTCTTCAGACACACTTCACATCACAGCCACCAGGCAGTATGTTAGACAAGCGTCCCCCGACACCCTGTCAGACACACGTCAGAAATGGTGCCACTGGACGACGCAAGATTAAGACCCACTGACCCTCAACACCAACCTTTGTTCTCTCATCTTGTCCTCTCTCTCTTTCCTCTCCTCTCCGTATTGCTCTCTCTCTCTCTCTCTCCCTCTCTCTCTCTCTCTCTCTCTCTCCTCTCTCCTCTATTGCTCTCTCTCTCTCTCTCTCTCTCTCCCTCTCTCTCTCTCTCTCTCTCTCTCTCTCTCTCTCTCTCTCTCTCTCTCTCTCTCTCTCTCTCTCTCTCTCTCTCCCTCTGTCTCTCTGCTCTCTCTCTCTCTCTCTCTCTCTCTCTCTCTCTCTCTCTCTCTCTCTCTCTCTCTCTCTCTCTCTCTCTCTCTCTCTCTCTCTCTCTCCATATCGCTCTCTCTCTCTCCCTCTGTCTCTCCTCTCCGTATCGCTCTCTCTCTCTCCTTCTCTCTCCTCTCCATATCGCTCTTTCTCTCTCTCTTTCCCTCTGTCTCTCCTCTCCATATCGCTCTTTCTCTCTCTTTCCCTCTCTCTCCTCTCTGTATCTCTCTCTCTCTCTCTCTCTCTCTCTCTCTCTCTCTCTCTCTCTCTCTCTCTCTCCTCTTCACAGTTTGGTAACCTACAAGTCTGGTTGCTTATCATTTCCTTGTAGCGAGAGCCCCGCGTTTACTGTAACTTAATCCTTTTTTAATGAAAACCATTAAAATGGTGGCAAATTGATTTCAAACTTACACTGATATAATGATATTTTTAAAATTCACTTTGTCCTCGCCCAGTTAATAGTGATCCATCTCCTTATTATTCAACTATCAGTGAGAAGTAATTACAGCCAGAGGATTTCACGTTAACTTAATAGTAGAACAGAATAGATTCTTACTAAATTCAATTACCACCATATTAAATGTTTAATAAGAAGGGAAATAGCATGAAATTTAACGGCAGCAAACAGAATTACGTATTCAAAAGATCCGGTCAAGCATAAACAAGGCATGGACTGGCTGATAAAAACCAAACCCTGCTTACCGTCAATAAACGGGGCTTGTCAATGAACACACAGCAGTGTAATTATGAATTAACTACCGTTAGGATTAGAGTCATTTCATTTTGTAAGGTAAAGGTAATAAAATACACCAAATTCCAAAGTACCGCCAAACTGCTGACTCTAAGGCTCTAATGTGTAAGGCACCTATAAAATAGAACAAAAATAAGCAGAGGAGTCACAGAGGAAAGTTCATGAGAATGTTTGTCATTGCAGTTCCTTGTCAGGGTTGATTAACAGGCCATCTGTGCATCCTGATTCTGGTCTACATATTTCCACAGCAGAGCAGAAGTGAAGACATTAACATGTCCGCAGCGCATTATTATGTCTAGCAATCATCATCCCACTCAGAGCGGTAGCATGACCGATCCTCTACTGCCTTTCATGTGTTTGCATCCTAATGATTCTGTCCCCACAGGTTAGTCTATGATGATGGGATGTTTTAAGTCTATTGGTGATAGTGATCCATCCAGGTCAGCTCAGAATAACCCAAACCTACGGCATCCAGCTAACCATGAAATAAACTAAATATAGGGTTCATTTGGTGAATGAACTCTGCTCAATGCCCAGTGAATGTGGAACAGACATCAATCAAACCCCAACATTTCACAGACCCACACCATCTGTGTGTCCAGTCAGTCTGTCTTTCAGTCATTCGATGTGAACCTCTGAAGTTCTGCTGTACTTCAGCCCCTCCTCTCTCTCTTCGGTTCTTTTCTTTATAGACCCCACATCACAATCTCATTAGCATTAGCAAAGACATATAAAAACTGAGGACCGTGGGTTTTTAACTGCAACGGCAACCGATAGTCTATTCACTTTTAATGAAGTTATAATATTTGCTGGCAGTTAGCTCCTATAGCAACTCCATGGTGATCTGCTGTAGTGAGACATTTCATGGATTCACATTATTACACCATACGCCCATTACCGAAAGAGCATGAAAGCATGCTGTAAATTTAATGAAGCAAGAGCTTTTTATTGCCTTTGTGCTTTTGGCACCTGAGGTTTGAGTAGGATTGAGAGGTGTGTTGCTACTGTAGTATTTCCATGGGAATGAGATAGACTTGTGTGTCTATGACCAGGGTACAAAGTAAGAGTTTGAAGCTATGCAATCAGATTTTTTATTTATTTCTGTTCGTGTCTAAAACCTTCTGTCCACTCTTTTTACCATATTTTAAGTATACAGCATAAATATGGTTCCCAATTTCCCAACATGGGAATATGGCAGAGAGATGTATGCTTGTTGCCAGGTAGATTCAATGTCCTTCTCGCATGGGTTTTCTCCTTTCTATGATGGACAGAAGGACACCCCTTCCACACCACCACATCATTCATATCCCTTAGGGGCCTTCAGACTCACAGGTCGGTAAGGTCATTGTACCCTTCCTTTGCTCTCGCTGTTCCGTGAAGGTTAATGTGAGGCAGCGTTTAATCCAATCTAAACACTGAAACAGATTTCCCATACGCCCCTGTCCTCTCTCCTCAGTGAGCCTGTCACACACGGTTATTCTCAATGAGACCTGATGAGCCTGGCTGCAAATGAATCCCCTCTGTGTTTCATAATTAATGCTCGTGGATGTTGTGAAGGAGGATACATCTTCCATTAGGTCATGTAAAATACAGGAGTCTTAATAGACCATTCGTCTCTGTTAGCAAGCTAGTGCTGCTGCGTTATGAGGACAGGCCTCTCTCTGATTGGAGGCAGAGAAGAGTCAAATGGCTGAGGGGACTGAGGTGACCGCTGTGACGGCAAACTGCCACCCATTCTACATGTCTTCTTCTGTGCTAAGAGACGACAACGCGTCTGGAATTAGTAATGAGACTGGGTGCTTAGCAGCATCTTCAACGTTTGGTTTGGTAGGGTTGTGAATGCATAAATTGTGAACATGTTTACGAGCAGGTACATGAGGAGGAAAAACTAGCCTGAAAATCCTGCTAACATTTCATTATAAATAGGTTGTGAAAAGGTTGGTAATGTCTTTACCTAGTGGATAGCTTGGGACAATAAAGTTCTATCTGCGTTTCAGTCTAAATGTAGTTATTGACATAGCCTTGTTCTGTTCAATGTTCTCTACCTATATAGTACTCTAAATATCCCAGTTCATGTTGTTAAGTTCAAAATAACACAATATAACAATTGTTGACACCATTCAATCCAATGAGGGTTCATAACTTTAAAGTCAATTATCTCAGAATCAACTTTTTGTAGATAGAACCTTATAGTCCGAAGCTCTCGTAGTGACAAAGTGTTACAGACAACACTGTAAAGTCACAATTTTGGTAAAAACGTGGTGATATTTTGTAGGCTATATTTGGTTCCACTATCCCTGTGTGGTGGCCTGAATGTGGACTGAGCGTGTGACTGAGCTCTATGGCCCAGTGTGCACCCTATCATACCTCTCCGGGGTGTTGAGGGCTACTCAGAATATAAAGATGGCCATTGAATCTGCTAGTGTTACTTAGCCGCCAGCTAATCTCCCAAGCCAGTTGTTCCAACGGTATCGTTACCAGCCATAGTGAACCCATTTCATTTTATGGCCTCTATAACACAGTGGGAGGAGAAAGCTGTGGAGACAGTGGAGAGGAGGAGGCTGGCTGCCAGTGTGATTTAGTACCTGGTTGGGAGCAGCTCCACGTTAGGCCAGCCTCCAGTGCCCCCTCGGTATTAGTCTAATTGAAACAGAAACAGCAGGGTGATGATGCTATAACAACACCCCCACGCTTCCACCCCTAAACCAGGCCCTGCTGTGCTGATACACCGCACCCCACAATAAACCATAAATAAAATGGATAGCCGAGGGGAGTGTCTGGGCCCTGCTTATTGGCTCATTGACTCAGAGGAGCGCTTTTAGCTTTCATATTGCATGCACTAGAAAGATTAGACAGCCATCAGCAGCAGGCCTCTCCTCTATCTCTGCACGACCCTCTCCTTCTGGCCTTTTATCGCTGTTGGTTTTTAAGTGGGGGAGGACTGAGGGGAGGAGGCGGTATCATTTAGCCTAGGTCCAACAGGCTGTCCTCAGGACAGACAGGCTCTTACCCAGCCAGTAAGGCCCAGGGAGATAGTCCTGGACCCAAGTTGTACTCTCAGAGGAGCTCCTGTGAAGCGTACTTTGACTTGAACTGAATGGTCTGAACTGTACAGTATGTGCCATCACTTCCTCTATGGATTCATTGTTACTGTCATCATATCCTCTATGGGTACCCCTTTACTGTCATCATATCCTCTATGGGTACCCCTTTACTGTCATCATATCCTCTATGGGTACCCTGTTACTGTCATCATATCCTCTATGGGTACCCTGTTACTGTCATCATATCCTCTATGGGTACCCTGTTACTGTCATCATATCCTCTATGGGTACCCTGTTACTGTCATCATATCCTCTATGGGTACCCTGTTACTGTCATCATATCCTCTATGGGTACCCTGTTACTGTCATCATATCCTCTATGGGTACCCTGTAACTGTCATCATATTCTATATGGGTACCCTGTTACTGTCATCATATCCTCTATGGGTACCCTGTTACTGTCATCATATCCTCTATGGGGGTCATCCCTATGGGTACCCTGTTACTGTCATCATATCCTCTATGGGTACCCTGTTACTGTCATCATATCCTCTATGGGTACCCTGTTACTCTCATCATACTGGGTACCCTGTTATCATATATCCTCTATGGGTACCCTGTTACTGTCATCATATCCTCTATGGGTACCCTGTTACTGTCATCATATCCTCTATGGGTACCCTGTTACTGTCATCATATCCTCTATGGGTACCCTGTTACTGTCATCATATCCTCTATGGGTACCCTGTTACTGTCATCATATCCTCTATGGGTACCCTGTTACTGTCATCATATCCCTCTATGGGTACCCTGTTACTGTCATCATATGGGTACCCTGTTACTGTCATCATATCCTCTATGGGTACCCTGTTACTGTCATCATATCCTCTATGGGTACCCTGTTACTGTCATCATATCCTCTATGGGTACCCTGTTACTGTCATCATATCCTCTATGGGTACCCTGTTACTGTCATCATATCCTCTATGGGTACCCATATCATATCCTCTATGGGTACCCTGTTACTCTCATCATATCCTCTATGGGTACCCTGTTACTGTCATCATATCCTCTATGGGTACCCTGTTACTGTCATCATATCCTCTATGGGTACCCTGTTACTGTCATCATATCCTCTATGGGTACCCTGTTACTGTCATCATATCCTCTATGGGTACCCTGTTACTGTCATCATATCCTCTATGGGTACCCTGTTACTGTCATCATATCCTCTATGGGTACCCTGTTACTGTCATCATATCCTCTGGGTTCCCTGTTACTGTCATCATATCCTCTATGGGTACCCTGTTACTGTCATCATATCCTCTATGGGTACCCTGTTACTGTCATCATATCCTCTATGGGTACCCTGTTACTGTCATCATATCCTCTATGGGTACCCTGTTACTGTCATCATATCCTCTATGGGTACCCTGTTACTGTCATCATATCCTCTATGGGTACCCTGTTACTGTCATCATATCCTCTATGGGTACCCTGTTACTGTCATCATATCCTCTATGGGTACCCTGTTACTGTCATCATATCCTCTATGGGTACCCTGTTACTGTCATCATATCCTCTATGGGTACCCTGTTACTGTCATCATATCCTCTATGGGTTCCCTGTTACTGTCATCATATCCTCCCTGTTACTATGGGTCATCATATCCTCTATGGGTACCCTGTTACTGTCATCATATCCTCTATGGGTACCCTGTTACTGTCATCATATCCCTATGGGTACCCTGTTACTGTCATCATATCCTCTATGGGTACCCTGTTACTGTCATCATATCCTCTATGGGTACCCTGTTACTGTCATCATATCCTCTATGGGTACCCTGTTACTGTCATCATATCCTCTATGGGTACCCTGTTACTGTCATCATATCCTCTATGGGTACCCTGTTACTGTCATCATATCCTCTATGGGTACCCTGTAACTGTCATCATATTCTCTATGGGTACCCTGTTACTGTCATCATATCCTCTATGGGTACCCCTTTACTGTCATCATATCCTCTATGGGTACCCTGTTACTGTCATCATATCCTCTATGGGTACCCTGTTACTGTCATCATATCCTCTATGGGTACCCTATTACTGTCATCATATCCTCTATGGGTACCCTGTTACTGTCATCATATCCTCTATGGGTACCCTGTTACTGTCATCATATCCTCTATGGGTACCCTGTTACTCTCATCATATCCTCTATGGGTACCCTGTTACTGTCATCATATCCTCTATGGGTACCCTGTTACTGTCATCATATCCTCTATGGGTACCCTTTTACTGTCATCATATCCTCTATGGGTACCCTGTTACTGTCATCATATCCTCTATGGGTACCCTGTTACTGTCATCATATCCTCTATGGGTACCCTGTTACTGTCATCATATCCTCTATGGGTACCCTGTTACTCTCATCATATCCTCTATGGGTACCCTGTTACTGTCATCATATCCTCTATGGGTACCCTGTTACTGTCATCATATCCTCTATGGGTACCCTGTTACTGTCATCATATCCTCTATGGGTACCCTATTACTGTCATCATATCCTCTATGGGTACCCTGTTACTGTCATCATATCCTCTATGGGTACCCTGTTACTGTCATCATATCATCTATGGGTACCCTGTTACTGTCATCACCTCCTTGGCAATGTCTCCTTGAGACAGAATCAATGGTGGAGTGCTGCACTGCCTTCCAACAGGATAACAGTGAAGCTGCAACAATTACAGTCAGACAGACAGCCTGGAGCGAGAACCACACATATATCTGTTAAAAATAGCTGGGGATGAGGGGAAAACACTACCAGTCGTTTGTTAAAGATCCACTTGTGGGTCATTCTTGATATACAGACAGGACTCCAGGTCCCTATTACATGTTCACAGTTTGAGTAAAAAACAGTACTGTTATTGATCTAGGTCCCTCAGTGGGTATTAAGCCAAGCAATGCATTCTGTTGAGCATGATACGCATTAGGAAGCCATACTGTATGTGTGTGTAGTGTGTCATGAATGTACCTGTATGGAGAGGCAGGAGGAAGGCAAAAATGGCAGTTTCATGGCCTCCATTAGGTATATGGCCAAACCAATCCATCATCCTGAGACACTAAGGTTATTCTCTGGAATAGCACAGGTCCTATAGACATGTACTGTCTATAGACATGTACTCTGGTAGGATAGGGACTATGACCTGTCAGTGTTCATCCTCACACTTCTCTCTATATATTCTTTAGGTTTGGTTCCCCTCCCTCTAAAAGGCTTTATGATGAGCAAGAAAGTATTTTTATGTTGTTACACTTTTATTTTGAGTCAGCTTGGATGCTGTTAGTCGCCGTTTGTGTCCAACTCTCATTCTCTCTCTCTCTTCTCTTCCCTCTCTCTCGTCCCACAGCCTTTGTGTTGAGCTGTACCTTTCCCCAGCGGCCAGTCTGTGGGGATGTGTCTGTGAGCAGCCTCCACTCTGGGGGAGAGGCCTACTTCTACTGTCTGACTGGGTACCATCTGCAGGGAACCAACACACTGACCTGTCTCAACGCCAGCACCCCCTACTGGAGCGGCACGGAGCCGCAGTGCCATGGTGAGGGCTGGGGGTAGCTAGCTACACACCTCTCACATCCATTTACCACAACGGGACCAGTACACCTTGCTATGCACACAGACTTTCTCCACAGTTGTTGAACATATTAATAGACAAAAACACTCTTCCCCTCTCAAACCTTATCACAGTCTTTCAAAATGAATTGACATTCCCTGTGATTTGTCCTGTAACTATTCCTACCAGAGCATCAACACAGTTCTTCCCTTTACAACAAGTGAGGCGTAAAAGTACATAAACACGTTGTCCTCGCTGGAGCAATTAATTCCACTAGAATGATCTCACACTTACTCAGCTTGGTGTTGCTCAAAAGTTAATTGGGGTTTATTAATCATTGATTTGGGCCTTAATGGTGTGAGCTGCAGTGTATGTTGTACTGGGGTGGTGAATGTTAAACAGACAATCCTATTCAGTCAGACCTCTCCTAGGAAGTAAAGAACTAAACAAAACAAGCCACGAGAACCAGAGACTCCATCATATTTTCTCTTCCAGGAAGTTCACCTCTTGAGTCTACTTGTATTCATCTTGCATAACAAGCACAGATTCAGACAGGGTTCAATCCCCAGTGGAGGACAGTTCAGAAGCAGACAGTTTAGATGCAGGATCTCATTTTGCTGCTCAGATGAGCACCAATGATGAATAGTGAGTGAATGTTTTAGCCCTAGTCAGATAAGATAAACATTTGGAACAGTGGGTCTCTCCATTGTTTTGACAGTGCATGGACAGCAGGGAGGCTCCCTCTGAGCGTTGGGCATCTTAAAGGCATAGTTTAGATAGTATAAGAATTCTCTCTCCTTATATTGGGTGACCAAACAAACCATTTAAACTGTGTGTGTGTGTGTGTGTGTGTGTGTGTGTGTGTGTGTGTGTGTGTGTGTGTGTGTGTGTGTGTGTGTGTGTGTGTGTGTGCGTGCGTGCGTGCGTGCGTGCGTGCGTGCGTGCGTGCGTGCGTGCGTGCGTGCGTGCCTGCCCGCCCCAGACAGTGATCCCACAGCATGGTGTCTGCAGGGTGTGATTACTGATGGCAGGGCAGAGTGCCACAGGGAAGGTTAGGGCTGCTGCTCTGCTTTAATTAAGCTTTGTGTCTACCTAGCTGACCTTCACCTCGTCTGTTGTGATACACTGATATCAATACCAGACCCACTCTCTCTTTTATTTCCTTTACACAAACTCAGAGCGTGCTCTTACTCAACACCTCCACTCATTGTGTTCTCGTGGTTTATCTCTAGCCATTGTTTCCCAAGGTATTCTTTGTCGTTACACATTCTGTTTGACTGGGATTTTAAGCAAATGTTTTTCCCCAGACTAAAATACCTCTCTCTACTTCTTCTTCCTCCTCCAATCCCATCCTCCTTCTCTCCTCTCCTCCCATCTTCCTCCTCCTCTCCTCATCCTCCTTCTCCTCCTCCCCCATCTTCCTTCACTCCTCTCCTCCCATCCTCCTTCTCTCCTCATCCTCCTTCTCTCCTCCTCCCCCATCTTCCTTCACTCCTCTCCTCCCATCCTCCTTCTCTCCTCATCCTCCTTCTCTCCTCCTCCCCCATCTTCCTTCACTCCTCTCCTCCCATCCTCCTTCTCTCCTCATCCTCCTTCTCTCCTCCTCCCCCATCTTCCTTCACTCCTCTCCTCCCATCCTCCTTCTCTCCTCTCCTCTCCTCCCATCTTCCTTCACTCCTCTCCTCCCATCCTCCTTCTCTCCTCATCCTCCTTCTCTCCTCCTCCCCCATCTTCCTTCACTCCTCTCCTCTCCCATCTTCCTTCACTCCTCTCCTCCCATCCTCCTTCTCTCCTCTCCTCCCATCTTCCTTCACTCCTCTTCTCCCATCCTTTCCTCTTTCTCTCCATCCCATCCTCATTCTCTCCTCCTCCTCCCATCTTCTTTCGCTCCTCCTCCCATCTTCTTTCTCTCCTCCTCCCATCTTATTTCTCTCCACTTCCCATCTTCTTTCTCTCCTCTCCTCCCATACCAACTTAATTCTCCATGGGCATCCCAGCTGCTTGTGGTGGCATTGTCCGGAATGCCACGGTTGGACGCATTGTGTCACCCGGTTTCCCTAGCAACTACAGCAACAACCTGACATGCCATTGGCTGCTGGAGGCCCCAGAGGGACAGCGAGTGCACGTCCACTTTGAGAAGGTGGCCCTGGCAGAAGACGATGACAGGTGTGGTGTCAGTCAGGGGGTTTACTTCACTAGAGTGGTCAGTCAGACCTGGGTTCAAATAGTGTTCATTTTCCTCCAAATATTTTGACCTTGGGTGCCAGATGAGTGGGGTTTGCACTTAGAGGGCTATTCCATTGGTTGTATTGCACCAGGCTAACTCAATAAAGTACATAACTTTAAAATAAAGAAAATACTGTGTGAACCCAAGTCTGCTACAGTGTTCTGACCTTACTGCTCTACTCCAGTACCCTATCCTGTTCTAAGTGTTCACTTGAGTTTAATAATCATTCAACAAGCAGCCAACAGAGTCCTACTGCTGGCTCTGTGACAGTTGGACATGATTCTCACTGCAGGCTCATGGTTCTGTTGTCACACATGTCATATTACCAGTCCATTCCTCTGCTACACTTCAGGGCATCGCCTCATCATCTGAGATTGAGATTCAGTGGAACATCTGTGTCTCCGTGTCAGAATGCAAATCCAATTTTGAGAAAATGGAGAGAGAGGAAAGGAGAAAGAGAGAGAGAGAGAAATATTGAAATAATCGGATACATTTCACTTCAATCACCTTCCTACTTTGTTTTTTGACTGTTTATTCATGTTCCTTATTGGAGTCTTAATGCTCTATGATTGCATCTATAAGCTGTTGTGAATGTTTGTAAGGCAATATAACACTAACAAGGTGCTTCAAGCACACCACATATTTGAGTTAAGATAATGTTGTTTTTATGAGCGGTAGCAGCTGTGTCTGGTAACAATAACAAATATACTTTTAATCAGGTCAGTAGGCTAGCTGCTCAACTGTACTGAATGATATCATTGGCCATTTGTGCAGAACAGTCCAGCCCAATGCTTTCATATTGTATAATTTTACTTCCTGTTGCGTCATCTCATTAGGGGCTTCCGTCCAGGTAGCTGAGTTAACTCTGAAAATGTGCCCACAATGCATATTACAAAGTCTTAGAAATCCAACCAGGTACTAATGTGTTTTAATTTCTCTTTCAGGCTTCTGATCAAAAATGGGAAGAACATTGACTCTCCTCCGATGTATGACTCATATGAGGTAGAGTACCTGCCCAACGAGGGCCTGGTGAGCACCTCCAGACCCCTCTTCATAGAGCTCACCACTGATGGAACAGGCACCTCCACCGGCATCGCCATCAGATACCAAGGTAGACACATCCCCATGGGAGCTAACGCAACTCTTCAGGTCACGGTTACACCTGACCCCCCTTTGACCTTCTCCATCTCACAGAGACCCTTCCAGGTCATGGCACCAATGTTTCTGACTGGGTTAGAACCAACATTCACTTTAAACTGCATCTGTGCACTCCCACGCACTTACTCCACGACTGCCACGCAGAAGAAACGCCATGCTGCGCAAAGACGCAAGAGATTGAACTTGATTGAGATTGCAATATATAGATGAATGTTTTTTTCTGTGATCGAATCAACATTATATCAGCCCCAAAAGAAATCTAACTTTACAAGATTGAGTCTGTGATTTTGTTATAGACAGAGTTAGGGCGCAACGGAGTAAAATACTATTGGCGGGGGTAGCCCACGAGTGGTCTTTCAGTCAACCATGTGTGAAAATGCTTTTCAGATCAGTTTAAGATCAGAGTCGCATGTGTGCACATTTGTAGATATTCTTTGCTAGTTATTGAGTTATGAGCCCAGTTCTAGATAAGTACAGTGCCTTGCGAAAGTATTTGGCCCCCTTGAACTTTGCGACCTTTTGCCACATTTCCGGCTTCAAACATAAAGATACAAAACTGTATTTCTTTGTGAAGAATCAACAACAAGTGGGACACAATCATGAAGTGGAACGACATTTATTGGATATTTCAAACTTTTTTAACAAATCAAAAACTGAAAAATTGGTCGTGCAAAATTATTCAGCCCCTTTACTTTCAGTGCAGCAAACTCTCTCCAGAAGTTCAGTGAGGATCTCTGAATTATCCAATGTTGATCTAAATGACTAATGATTATAAATACAATACACCTGTGTGTAATCAAGTCTCCATATAAATGCACCTGCACTGTGATAGTCTCAGAGGTCCGTTAAAAGCGCAGAGAGCATCATGAAGAACAAGGAACACACCAGGCAGGTCCGAGATACTGTTGTGAAGAAGTTTAAAGCCGGATTTGGATACAAAAAGATTTCCCAAGCTTTAAACATCCCAAGGAGCACTGTGCAAAGGATAATATTGAAATGGAAGGAGTATCAGACCACTGCAAATCTACCAAGACCTGGCCGTCCCTCTAAACTTTCAGCTCATACAAGGAGAAGACTGATCAGAGATGCAGCCAAGAGGCCCATGATCACTCTGGATGAACTGCAGAGATCTACAGCTGAGGTGGGAGACTCTGTCCATAGGACAACAATCAGTCGTATATTGCACAAATCTGGCCTTTATGGAAGAGTGGCAAGAAGAAAGCAATTTCTTAAAGATATCCATAAAAAGTGTTGTTTAAAGTTTGCCACAAGCCACCTGGGAGACACGCCAAACATGTGGAAGAAGGTGCTCTGGTCAGATGAAACCAAAATTGAACTTTTTGACAACAATGCAAAACGTTATGTTTGGCGTAAAAGCAACACAGCTCATCACCCTGAACACACCATCCCCACTGTCAAACATGGTGGTGGCAGCATCATGGTTTGGGCCTGCTTTTCTTCAGCAGGGACAGGGAAGATGGTTAAAATTGATGGGAAGATGGATGGAGCCAAATACAGGACCATTCTGGAAGAAAACCTGATAGAGTCTGCAAAAGACCTGAGACTGGGACGGAGATTTGTCTTCCAACAAGACAATGATCCAAAACATAAAGCAAAATCTACAATGGAATGGTTCAAAAATAAACATATCCTGGTGTTACAATGGCCAAGTCAAAGTCCAGACCTGAATCCAATCGAGAATCTGTGGAAAGAACTGAAAACTGCTGTTCACAAATGCTCTCCATCCAACCTCACTGAGCTCGAGCTGTTTTGCAAGGAGGAATGGGAAAAGATTTCAGTCTCTCGATGTGCAAAACTGATAGAGACATTACCAAGCGACTGCTGTAATCGCAGCAAAAGGTGGCGCTACAAAGTATTAACTTAAGGGGGCTGAATAATTTTGCATGCCCAATTTTTCCGTTTTTGATTTGTTAAAAAAGTTTGAAATATCCAATAAATGTCGTTCCACTTCATGATTGTGTCCCACTTGTTGTTGATTCTTCACAAAAAAATACAGTTTTATATCATTATGTTTGAAGCCTGAAATGTGGCAAAAGGCCGCAAAGTTCAAGGGGGCCGAATACTTTCGCAAGGCACTGGATAGGTCAGCAATGGGGAGTTACTGATTAAGAGATTCCTGCAAGAGCACAAACATAAGAATCAATTAAAGTCCTCTGCTCTCACTAGTTTAGCTACAAACTCTCAAATGCTTTATTGTTCTCCATGCTCATGCCCAGTCATCCTCTCTACGTGTGGCAATTCATTCTTATAGGTGCCTTTTCAAAGGGCTGTTCAGAGCTTGGAGTCAGAGCCACATCACAGGTCCTGGAGTCATTATCCAATCAGATCAATTTAATCTGATTAGGGCTTCAATTTACTGTAGCAAATGGGATTATGCTGTGAGAGAGCAGCGCTGCTTATTCTAATGGACCGTGTGTGGGTTGTCTTTAACAGCATTACCCTCATCAATCTGACACAGGGTGGAACTGATTTAATAGTGCTCCCCTCACCCTGATTTGAACCATTACATGTCAGTCAGTGGGTTGATGCAACAGACCTCCAATAAAATTAACCTCTGGATCTGCTCCATCCCTGATAGGAGGCGAGCTAACGGGCAAAGTCAATGGCCCACTGCATGACAGACATGGGGCTCAGTGTCACAGTCTGGCCTTTTTTCTGTGACTGATCCACATCTCCTCTCCTTCATAGCGTTTGCAGTGGGCCACTGCTATGAGCCGTTCGTCAAGTACGGTAACTTCACCAATAATGACAGCACGTGGGCAGTGGGGACCGTGGTAGAGTTCACCTGTGACCCTGGCTACACCCTGGAGCAGGGCTCTGTCATCATTGAGTGCATGGACCACAACAACCCCCAGTGGAATGAGACTGAGCCTGCCTGCAGAGGTATGCTGTGTGTTTTTGTTCTGTGTAGGAAATGAGCTGTATGATATTGTTGAACAGAGTATTTTTGCTTAATCTGTGTGTGTGTGTGTGTGTGTGTGTGTGTGTGTGTGTGTGTGTGTGTGTGTGTGTGTGTGTGTGTGTGTGTGTGTGTGTGTGTGTGTGTGTGTGTGTGTGTGTGTGTGTGTGTGTGTGTGTGTGTGTGTGTGTGTGTGTGTGTGTGTGTGTGTGTGTGTGTGTTACAGCTGTATGCAGTGGAGAGATGACTGACTCTGCTGGAGTGGTCCTGTCTCCTAACTGGCCAGAGGCCTACGATAGCGGCCAGGACTGCATCTGGGGGATTCACGTGGAGGAGGACAGGAGGATCATGCTAGACATCCAAGTGTACGTATCTTAACTATCTCTTACGTTCTTCACTACAGATTCTCCTGAACATAAGATATGACATGTTATACAGATGCAGAAGAAGGATGTTAGCTATGGGAACCCTTTTAGTAACGTCCTGGCGCTCCCCTCCCCATAGCAGTTCAAGTGGAGGACGCCCCACCACAGAGTAGCTCTAACCTTTCTAAGAATCTTTACCCGCGCATGAGCTCTGCAGCTCGTCTCTGCACTCAGATCATTAGGAGAAGCTTTACAGCTGATGTACAAACACAGGCCTGACTTCAAACAGAAACTGCCAGTGCAAAGAACTACCCCATTGTGACTGGTTAAACAAATGAAAGAGAAAAGGGCTGAAGATAAAATAACATCTTGCTCTTGGATGGGACACATAAGTACCAGCAGACAAAGGTTAATTACCAACTGGAGCAGAAACTAATTATTTAACGGGGGTTCGGACAGAGGTGGTGTGTGTTCTGCTGAATCAGATAGGTTGAGTTGAGCAGAGCAGGGGAGAGGAGTGAGTGTTTTCCGTGATAGTGATGTCAGGTGAAGGCTGGGAACAGAAGACCCTGCTGTGTCAGACCCTGATAGATTAACCATGCGTACAATCATTTGGCTTCCTTAATTAAGAACTGGCTCATTTGCATATGTTGTCTCTCTTGCTCTTCTCTCTCTCTTCGGAACGCCTCAGCTGTGGTTATACATTCTGAAGCATTGTAATAAATGGCATCCCCCATGTTTGGTACAAGAAGCTGTCAACATAATTAATTTCCTATTCATATAGAGGGGAAGCGATTTGGGCAGATATGACTTTCAGGGACAACGGTGAAGCGCGTTCAGCTCAACCTCGGAGCGTTGATGAGAATTCAGCTTGAGTGTGCATGTGAGTGAGACAGTGAGATCATCTACAGGATTTCCACGCCATTTCCTTCAGTTTTGATGTGAACATCAATATCAGCATATGCTGAACAAGGAGAAATATGAGAACCTAACATCTGAAATCTCAGTTTAAAGGCATCACTCAAACCACTGTTATCCTTCACTACATCCTCAGGGATCCTCTGATCGTAGCGATGAAACCAGTGCTGCACAAGGAGTGATAATCTGAACACACAGACTCTCGTGAACTTGCATGTTCCATGTCTGATGCCTCCCTCCTGGCCCACTAGTCACGCCAGTGTTCTGGAACACTATTGCACAGTGTGTCTTCCTAAAGCTCGTTACCAGGGTTTAGGAACACTTTACCACGGTAATGAGAACTCTCTCATTCCTCTATAATCATTCATCACCGCCCAGCGTCCTGTTCACCACTCCCACAATCACACAGGACCAGGGGCCCTAATGACGGCTGGGACACTCATTCTAATGACGACTGGTTCATCCCAACCAACCAGGAGGGCTAGCTAGGTGCCTGTTAAGGGCTCAGGTGCAGGAGGAGGGGCTGTGAACGAAATGCAGGTGTGGAGGATGGTACACCTGGGGTGTAGTTCAGCAGCCTAAGTTCAGATGCTTCAAATGTTGACGAAGTGCTCCAATGCCTAAATAGTGTTTAGGAGTGTATGGGAATGGGATTTAGCTGTGTCTCTGCCTTGATGATTATCAGAAATACACAAACACCCATGCATATGACTTTTGGCAGTTCTAGTTCATGTAATAATTTGTACACATGCATGCATACATTCACGTACATACCAATATGCACACACTGTATACACTACCCCAGTAGTCCTATGGCGTTAATAAGGGAGGAAATAGTTTGCAAGTCAAATATGATGTGAAAGACAGACAGTGATTTTGGTAGTTTCCATTTTGGCTTCCATTATAGTGTACTTTGCCTTTGGTGAGAATTTAGTGAGAAGAGCGACAGGATATTTCATGCATTGATGCATCAAATATTAGTTATAGCACTTATACCTTGATTAGGTTTGTCTCCCAGGGCTGGAAGTTGGCAGGAGAACTCATTGACTTATTTCATCACTAGTATCACTGATAACTGTGTTGACTCTGAGCCTGCTTGTCTGGATATGTTAGCCTAGTTGAGGAAGAGTGAAGGGCAGTGCATCTGGATCCCTGTCCAGTCAAGATCTCACAAGCCAGAGAGGAGTGGATTAGAAATGGGATATTCCATCAGCACATCCATTCAGGTTAGTCTGTGGGAATTAAGAGGTGCAGGGGTGAGATGAAAGGAGAAGATTCTAATGATCATTGAGCAGCCATCATGACTCACAAATGACTGCGTTTAATCGAATTGTGATTTGTATTGAGGGGTATTAATTTTGCTCAAACTAGCTAGAAACGGGCAGGTGGTATTTATATTTGACTTGTCCTGGACATGAATGTCAAGTTCTCTCAGAGGTGGAGAATAGAGAATGCCATTGCAGATGAGGAGTTGTCTGAGATAATGCATTCTGAAGGAACATGGTAGCAGGCAGCTGGGCCTGTGGGCTGAGTCAATCTGAGCCTGTGTTTAAATTACACGAAATCAAATCACTGCCACACAATAGAAAGCATGATTAATTTTTGCTGCAGATATGGCAGCACAGCTATGCAAAGGCTTGTTTAACTTCATCACAACAAATTTAATGCAAGCTGATACAATTTCTCAATCTGTCCCGCTCTGTTGAGGTGAGATGCATTTTCAGGTGTCAATTAATTACTGCAGGTTTAGCATTTTCTGGAGGGGTAATACAGATGCATCAGCAGAAAATACCCACTGGGCACACACTGGTTGAATCGATGTGGTTTCTACATCATTTCAATGAAATTAAGTTGAACCAAAGTGGAATAGACGTTGAATTCAAGTCTGTGGCCAGTGGGTAGGCGAAGCTGTCCTGACATTTAATTAGTCTGATACACCTGATCTTTGCCAAGTCTTATGTGCATCATATCTTTAATGTCTTGATTCGTAACTCAGTTTACAGAGTGCAAACAGGTCGATGAGATTGAGACATTTTTACACTCTCTCTGTTATTCATGTCATACAATACACTACCGATACACGACTGTATTACAGAACCAAATCTCTTTATCGTTCAAATCTTTCCGTTATTTCTTCTTCTGTTAGGCTCCAAAGTGATTAATAGTTCAATTGCTTGCGTTGTAATGAGTTTTATCAGGAGCCACTTGTGATTCATTTGAGACAGGAAAGAGTAACAGGTCACTTCCCGATTCTGGCGTAGTGTGATTTCCTCCCTACTTTACACCCTGTCCTGGTTCAGAGGGCTCTGTCTCAGGTGACACATTTAAAACAGGAGATTTTTTTTGAAAGTGATAAATTACCACATGGTTTTGTCACTTTCTTTTCAGTAGAGCTGTGGTGCTCCAAAGTAAATGGAACATTTAAACGGAGCGTCTCAAAGCAACAAACGTATTTTAGTGAGGATGCTTTCACGTTTTTAAAACAGATACAGAAAACAATGACAAAGAAACTATATGACAAATGAGCTAGTAATGTGAGGGTGTGCATGAAAACCAATTAATTGTGCACGGTGAAATATATTTTCCTTCTGTCTTTGTGCTCCAGCCTCAACATAGGGAAGAACGATCTGCTGACGTTCTATGATGGAGATGACCTGACTGCTACGGTGCTGGGTCAGTACGGTGGCTCACGGCTACACTTCAAACTCTACACCTCCATGGCTGACGTCACCATCCAGTTCCAGTCTGACCCGGCCACCAACATCTACGGCTACGGCAACGGCTTTGTGGTGCACTTCTTCGGTAAGACTCTGGAGTGAGTTAGGAGAGAGTGTGAACAGAATTAAAGAGTTAAAGAGACAGAAGGGCAGTGAAGAGGGGAGATGAGTAAGGAGGAGGAGAGTTCCAGAGGGTTCAGGAGGAGGAGACTCTCTTAAACATAAAAAGGAAGGGGCCCCTTCCATCAGCACGGCCGTCACGACACCGGAGCGGAGCCAACCCATAAAGCAGACATCTGATAAGACGTAATGAATTCCATGTAGAGAGAGGGAGAAAGAGGAGGCTGCAGAATACTGATGACTGGGAGAGAGAAGAGTGAGTGAAAGAGAGAAGCGAGAGAGGGACAAAGGGAAGGCAGAGAGAGAGAGAGAGAGAGAGAGAAAAGGCAGAGAGAGAGAGAGATTTATAGTCTGTTCATGCCTCTGACAGAGATGGAAAGCAAGGCCCAGCCAAGTGGTGCAGCTGTCTGGTATTGTGCCCGTCAGAGACCCAAACACAATTACTGCGTGTGTTTGTCCACATTAGCCTCGTCTGCAGGGTGCCCTGCCCTCTCTGGCTTCTGCTGTGGCTAGAACGGGCCCCGCCAGGCTGCCTGGCAGACAGATATCCTATTGCATGGCACTTGTCACACTAGATTGAAATTCCTACAAAATGGATGTCCTCTATTGTGTTTGTCCAGAGGTTCGTTCATTTGAATGCAAAACCACACTACTCAAGCTCTATGTGCTCTGTGAAGTCAGTGCCTTTTTCTCTGGCTTCCTTTCTCTCTCCCTCGTTCATGGATACAGAGGTGCCTCGTAACGACACGTGTCCAGAGCTCCCAGAGATCACCAACGGCTGGAAGAGCACCTCCCACCCTGAGCTGGTCCATGGCACGGTGGTCACCTACCAGTGCTACCCAGGTTTCCAGCTGGTGGGTACAGAGCTGCTCATGTGCCAGTGGGACCTGACCTGGAGTGGAGACCTGCCCAGCTGTGAGAGAGGTGACTACCACACACACACTGGCACACAGAATGTGCATTTTAGGTGTGAGAAGCAGTTTCAGTTAAGGACAGGCTAAAGCAGAGGCTGATGGGTAAAAGCATTCACTGCTTTTCTGACAACACAACCCTTTTTTCTGTATAGACAACGTATCAGTGAGGTGAGTAGGCTCTGTATTCCAGCTCCTCCACACATTACTCCTGTTCTATCCAGACGACCTGGATGCTGCGGAGTAGAGACAGGATAGTGTGACAAAGTCCTTGGTCTTGGTCACGTCCCACACAGTGACAGGCACGGCATCACTGACCGGTAACAAGAGACTCATTTGGACGTCTGTCACGTGAACCTTATTACCACACTGACCCTTATCCTACTAGACCCAGGATTGGGTTCATGGTTTGCTGTTGTGTGGGACTGAGACACAGAGATAATCTCTTTATTTTCCAGCTCGGTGGGTTTGTGTCTGCAGGCTTTAATTAGAAAAAGGCCCAGGCACGACTCTGGCCCCATTGGTTAACCACAAATAAGCATTGACAACTGCTAATGATTAAAAAAAAAAAACGAATTGTATTCCCTGCACATGGGTAAAACTCTGTTTTTTTTTCTGTGTTTTTGTGTGTGTGTGTGTGTGTGTGTGTGTGTGTGTGTGTGTGTGTGTGTGTGTGTGTGTGTGTGTGTGTGTGTGTGTGTGTGTGTGTGTGTCTTTGTGTGTGTCTGTGTCTGTGTCTGTGTCTGTGTCTGTGTCTGTGTCTGTGTCTGTGTCTGTGTCTGTGTCTGTGTCTGTGTCTGTGTCTGTGTCTGTCTGTGTCTGTGTCTGTGTCTGTGTCTGTGTCTGTGTGTGTGTGTGTGTGTGTGTGTGTGTCTTTGTGTGTGTCTGTGTCTGTGTCTGTGTCTGTGTGAGTGTCTGTGTCTGTGTCTGTGTCTGTCTGTGTCTGTGTGTGTGTGTGTGTGTGTGTGTGTGTGTGTGTGTGTGTGTGTGTGTGTGTGTGTGTGTGTGTGTGTGTGTGTGTGTGTGTGTGTGTGTGTGTGTGTGTGTGTGTGTGTCTGTGTGTGTGTCTGTGTGTGTCTGTGTGTGTGTCTGTGTCTGTGTCTGTGTCTGTCTGTGTCTGTGTCTGTGTGTGTCTGTGTCTGTGTCTGTGTGTGTGTGTGTCTGTGTGTGTCTGTGTCTGTGTGTGTCTGTGTCTGTGTGTGTCTGTGTGTGTCTGTGTCTGTGTGTGTGTCAGTGCTGTCGTGTACAGACCCAGGTACTGTGGAGCACAGTCGCAGGGTGATGTCCAGCCCGCGTTTCACTGTAGGCTCCACCATCCAATACATCTGTAACAAGGGCTACACTCTCTCTGGAAACAGCCTGCTCTCCTGCTACAACCATGGCTCCTCCGGACCTAAATGGAGCGAGAGGCTACCCAAATGTGACTGTACGTACCCCCTGGGCTTCAGCCTGCTAAAACATCTCCATCATACACACTTCCCAGCAAGCACATGGTTCCTTGGACATTGTGGGTATATTCGTTTTTGGTTTCCCATTGGTTCTGGGAACAAAGCTGGTAAAACCTAATTTTTTAAAACGTTTTAAACGGAAGTGAAAATTTCAACTGTCCTGGGAACATACATTTTTAGGTTGCAGGGAGGTTCTGAGAACGTTTTGCTACATTTCCCTGAATGTTTTCCTTGAAGATTTATTTCTGTTCTGAGAACAGAAATGATAGGTTATTTGAAGGTAATTAAATAACATTATGAGAATAGATTTCAATAAGACGTTTAATAACACAACTGGCTTAGTTTGGGTTCACCGTTTAACTCCAAGAAGATATAGGATTTGTTTAGGGGGTGATTGTTATTTATAATAAGGGTTACATGGAGAAAATCTGACTTCTCTGAATTGAAAATGGATGACCCTCCCTTCAGCAAAATATATTTGACCTAAACCCTCACTGAACTCTTGAAAAAAAATAACAAGTGACCCTCTTCTACAACCAAAATAATAATTAAAACAAAGTGGATAGCAGAGGACTGTTTACTGTTTACCCTCACTTCCTGGACAGAGCAAAGCCTTAGATATGCAGTTTTACAAACTGTTCTTCATCCTGTAAACAGTAGATGGCAACGCAGACATTTTGATAGCGCACAGGGATGCGGGCTAAAAGGTCATGGGTTCGCAGACCACCATGGACAACAGTAGGGTTAGAAAGATCTTATATATAGTAAAACCATTGCATGAGTCTATCATCGTATTTGCAGGTCTGAGAAAAAAATGGCCTTTTATAAACATGTCATGCAATTCTACGTAATTTTACCCATTAGCGGAATTATTATTTTTTAATACCACACAAATTACCGAAATTATAGGCTAAGAATGGACAGAGAAATAGGGCTATGTGTTCACCTTATCATATTTCTCCAATGCCAAATCAGTGTGTCTTGTTTGCAAATAATTAAGTCAGTGACTTCATTAGGAGTCTGAGCATGGTAGGCTACTTTCATAATTTAGGCACACCATTCCACCCCAGACAGAGTAGACCTACCATTCCACCCCAGACAGAGTAGTCCTACCATTCCACCCCAGAGTAGACCTACCATTCCACCCCAGACGGAGTAGACCTACCATTCCACCCCAGACAGAGTAGTCCTACCATTCCACCCCAGACAGAGTAGTCCTACCATTCCACCCCAGACAGAGTAGTCCTACCATTCCACCCCAGACAGAGTAATCCTACCATTCCACCCCAGACAGAGTAGTCCTACCATTCCACCCCAGACAGAGTAGTCCTACCATTCCACCCCAGACAGAGTAGTCCTACCATTCCACCCCAGACAGAGTAGTCCTACCATTCCACCCCAGACAGAGTAGACCTACCATTCCACCCCAGACAGAGTAGACCTACCATTCCACCCCAGACAGAGTAGACCTACCATTCCACCCCAGACAGAGTAGACCTACCATTCCACCCCAGACAGAGTAGACCTACCGACACAGAAAAATGTAAGCTTTAACTGCTGGCTACTTGTCTTCCGTGGCTTAACCCAACAAGAGAAGGTCACAAGTGTTTCCTGAAAGGTGTCTGGGTTTAAACATATTCTATTGTACAGAAAGTGAATAGCTTAATCAATTGATAGTGACAGAATTAGATTACTTCCCAAGCAAAGTATAGTCTTTCCCGGGTATTTTGTAGCTTGTTTCGAGCATAAAGCATTGCTGACCAAAGCGCTGTTATAGAGACTTTATATAATCAGATCCGTTTTATTTTCTTCAAAATCTTCAACTAACAAGGGGTGGGCCTATGCTTGCTTGCAAATGTCTTTAATAAAAATGTAGGCCTGTGGCATACCCTCTCAGTCTTGGTTTTAATTTAACAGCCCTTCACTGAGATAGGCTACTTAAAGAGTGCATGGTAGGTGGAGGAATTGACCGACACAAAATAGCCTAATTGTCTGTCAAAGAAATAGGCTTCAACACAAAGCCCTCTTGTTGTTAGTGAAGTCTAATTAAAATTAGCTTTCCATTTCTGATTGATTGTGCCGCGGGTACTGCTTCAAGTTTCAGCACCACAATGTACGTTACGTGAATCTGGATTATTGTGAGGTCAATAACTCTCATAAATACATCATGGGCAAGAAACATTGTTTTTATTCAAATAAATTATAGTCGTAGCAAGCTATCAAATTTGACCCTCTGTCCTTCGCGCTCTGCTTTTCAATCTGAACAGAACATAGGCTATAGGCTAGTCTGTGCGCAAGATAGTCCAAAAAAATGCACTAGGCCTAATCAGAAGAAGCCTTCGTCTCTCCTGAACTGTCACCATAGCCCTACACAACACAAAACGTGTTTTGATCAGCAAGAGCAGAGCAGGGCTCAGGGGTGGAACATCCATTGTAGTGTGTAATGCAGCCTGGTTTTATTTACACCATCCCAGCAGCTATCTTAGAAATATAACTTTGCTCTGTGCTACTCCAAACATGTACTTCGTAGCCTATAGGCTATGATCATTTGATTGAGACCACACTAAATCGCCTATAGGCACAATTTATATTGCATATATATATTGCACCAGCGGAAAATCAGAGATGAGGGGCAACATCGGGGACACACCGATTTTTATTTTTTTATTTCACCCTTATTTAATCCAGGTAGGCCAGTTGAGAATAAGTTCTCATTTACAACTATGACCTGACCAATATGAAGCAAAGTAGTGCGACACAAACAACAACACAGAGTTACACATGGAATAAACAAACGTACAGTCAACAACACCATATATAGCCTAATAAGCAGCTAATTCTACAACAATGAGACATATTGAAATTTCATCAATTACAAATTACATGACCCTTCCCTGGACTAGATTTTAAAAAATACTAAACCCTCCCCTTGAGTGAAATTGAAAAAACATGACCCTCCCCCATTTCCCTCCAGGTAACCATTCTGTACATTTCGATCAGTCCCTTAGGCATTAATCATGAAAGGACATGTATTTTTTTTATTGTGGCACGGTGTCGGTTAGATTTGAACCTACGATCTTCTGTTCTCAATCCATGGAATTAGTCCACTATGTCACTAGGATGGAGCTAGCATGTCATGTTATTTTTAACTCATACAAAGCTGTTCATTTTAGATTACTCAAATAGACTCCATTTAAAAAAACAAGCACTTAATTAATTAAAGGTGCAATATGCAGGAATCACTCCACCATTTCTTGGTTGCTAAAATTTGAATAGTTCTAATTCTAATCATTTCAGTATGTGACAAAACAAGCACTCAGAGTGTAGAGAATCACTGTACCATCTAAGCCGCTGTAAGATACCTTTTCAATAACCAAAACTATTGTATTTTCAGCTGTTTGAAGCTGGTGTACAAAACTGAAAGTAAAAGATGCAAAAATGAAACGTTGGAATGAGAAGCATAGAAATACTGCACATAGAACTGATCTACCGCTTTTTAGACGGGCTTTCAATGGGAATGACAGATCTATAACTCACATTTCTATGTGAATTTGGTCAGGTAACCCAAAAAGTGACATATTGTACCTTTAAAATGAGTTGTGCCCAATTAGTGGGCAGCCCAGCACACCTATCAAGATAGAGGATAGAGAGAGTCTTGTTGACTGACACTGAGAATGGAATGTATATGTTTTTAAATAACATTCTTAGAGCTTTCTATGAACGTAACACATTTTTCTTCTGTTTTTTAATCTAAAGTTCTTAATGTTCTGAGAACATGACTTTGAACAGAATCATGAGAAAACCTGCAGAAAGCGATATGCTTAAGTACTGAAATTCCAGTATAGAAGAACGATGTTTCTTAAAACTGCGATATGTAACTTTTTGGGGGCGACCTGACCAAATTCCCATAGAAATGGGAGATAGATATGTCATTCTCATTAAAAGCAAGTCTAAGAAGCTGTAGATATGTTATATGTGCTTTATTTCTATGCCCATTCTTGCATTTTTGTTTTTACTTTTGGTTTTGTACATCTGCTTCAAACAGTTGAAAATACAATAACTTTGGTTATTCAAAATATATTTCACACTGGTTTAGATGGTACAATGATTCTCTACACGATACAATGCTTGTTTTTTCACAGAAATTGAAATTAGGCAAACTATTATAACGTTCGGAGAACATGACTTTAAATAGAACCATGAGGAAACCGGCACAAAACGTTTTTCTGAAGTACTACAAGTCTCATAGAAAAATGTTGTTTCTTAGCTATTCTGAACAATTTGAGAGCATTACTTTAAATAGAACCATGAGGAAACCTTACCCTGAAGTAGTACAATTTGCACCTGGTTTTCAGAAAGTTATGTGCTAGCTGGGTATCCTGCACCATTCACTGAATATTGTGGGAAGGTTGTATGCAAAGTAACCATAGGACAATCACACTTTCACCAAGCTCTAAGAAACATACAGTTCTCAGAACAAGCTGGATTGGCAGTGTGTCCAATTCATACAATACACCAAGAGTTTTACTAGCTGTTTACAGAAAGACATTATATGATGTTGACTGTGTGTGTGTGTCCTGTCCACTCCTCTCTCAGCGGTGACCTATGAGCCTTGCAGGAACCCTGGCACCCCATCTTACAGCACCCAGATCTCAGAGAAGCCTCTCTACCAGGCCGGGGAGACGCTGCGCTTCTCCTGCCTCAAAGGCCATGAGCTGCTGGGGGAGCCTGTCCTCCGCTGTGTCCCTGGACACCCTTCACAGTGGAGCAGCCTGCCCCCTGTTTGCGGAGGTAGGAACTGCAGACACATACTCCCCTGTGTGTTTAGTTCACTCTAGCATTGTTCACAGTAGTTCATGATGAACAATATATCTGTCTGTATATTTTAACATCTGTGTTCTGATGTTCTCCATTTCTTTACAGCCTCCTCAATGGAGTTTATGAATGAACGCAGGTTAGACGGTAAGTGCCGTCAAGTCTGCACAGTAATTGTTAGATCTTTCAAATTAAAACATCAAGTCAAGACCAAATTTTAAAAAACGAAATACAGTACTTCCCAGCAACTTCAAGTGTGTTACATTGAAGTGTGCCTCTTTAGGTTATCATACCAATTGAGTGTGTCCCTGTTGATTCCTCTACCTCTCTGCTCACCAGCTGCCAGTGCAGACTACATCATGGAACGAGCCAACATAGCTCTAACAGTCTTTATACCAGTGGCCCTCATCATGGTCTTCATCATCGGGATCTACCTCTACTTCTCTAAGTAGGTCTTGTATTCCTACTTTATATAGATAAAAAAAATACTTTGAAAGTATGAAAGCTATCATCATCCATAGTACCAAGTAGTCTATCCAGGGGTTGACTTGGACTGAAAATAGGTGCCGGTACAGATTTTGGTTGCCGTTACTGTTTATATATAGGTGCAGGAGCTCCACAATAATTTTGAGCTCTAGCTGTAGAACATTTGAGGTGCTGGTACTCGGTGAGCTCATGCCCAAGTCAAGCACTGAGTCTAACCAATAGCTATAGACCAGCTAGGTTCTGTAATAATGTTGTAAGTATACTATGCTGCCCTTGTGACACTACAGTGCCTTCGGAGAGTATTCAGACCCCTTGACTTTTTCCACATTTTGTTACGTTACAGCCTTATTCTAAAATGCATTAATTTCCCCCCATCAAGCTACACACAATACCCCATAATGACAAAGCAAAAACAGGTTTTTAGAAATGTTTGATAATTCATTACAAATAAAATAAATATTTAGACCCTTTACTCAGTATTTTGTTGAAGAACCTTTGGCAGCGATTACAGCATTTCATTTTCTTGGGTATGACACTACAAGCATGGCACACCTGTATTTGGGGAGTTTCTCCCATTCTTCTCTGCAGATCCTCTCAAGCTATGTCAGGTTGGATGGGGAGCTTTGCTGCACAGCTATTTTCAGGTATCCAGAGACGTTAGCTCGGGTTCAAGTCCAGGTTCTGGCTGGGCCACTCAAGGACATTCAGAGACTTGTCCCAAAACCACTCCTGCGTTGTCTTGGCTATGTGCTTAGGGTCGTTGTCCTGTTTGAATGTGAATCTTCGCCCCAGTCTGAGGTCCTGAGCGCTCTGGAGCAAGTTTTCATCAAGGATCTCTCTGTACTTTGCACCATTCATCTTTTCTTTGATCCTGAATAGTCTCCTAGTCCCTGCCGCTGAAAACATCCCCACAACATGATGCTGCCACCACCATGCTTCACCGTAGGGATGGTGCCAGGTTTCCTCTAGACTTGACACTTGGCATTCAAGCCAAAGAGTACAATATTGGTTTCATCGAACCAGATAATTTTGTTCCTCATGGTCTAAGATGTCTTTACTGTAGGTGTATTTTGGCACAACCCAAGTAGACTGTCATGTTCCTTTTACTGAGGAGTGGCTTCTGTTTGGCCACTTTATCATAAAAGCCTGATTGGGGGAGTGCTGCAGAGATGGCTGTCCTTCTGGAAGGTTCTCCCATCTCCACAGAGGAACTCTGTGGAGCTCTGTTTGAGTGACCATCAGGTTCTTGGTCACCTCCCTGACCAAGGTCCTTCTCCCCTGATTGCTCAGTTTGGCTGGGCGGTCAGCTCTAGGAAGAGTCTTGATGGTTCCAAACTTCTTCTATTTAAGATTGATGGCCACTGTTCTTGGGGACCTTCAATGCTGCATACATTTTTTTGGTACACTTTCCCAGATCTATGCCTTGACACAATCCTGTCTCTGAGCTCTACGGACAATTCCTTCGACTTCATGGCTTGGTTTTTGCTCTGACATGCACTGTCAACTGTGGGACCTTATATAGACAGGTGTGTGCCTTTCCAAATCATGTCCAATGAATTTAATTGACCACAATTGGACTCCAATTAAGTTGTGGAAACATCTCAAGGATGATCAATGGAAACAGGAAGCACCTGAGCTCAATTTAAAGTCTCATAGCAAATGGTCTGAATACTTATGTAAATAACGTTTTATCCATTTTAGAATAAGGCTGTAACATAACAATATTTTGAAAAAGTCAAGGGGTCTGAGTTTTTTCTGAAGTCACTGCATGTGTGTGTGTTCTCTAGGGTTCAGGGGAAGCCTCTGTGTCTTCCCATGTCCACCTCCTTACCATATGACCACATCCCAGGAGAGTCCACCTTCGACAACTCCCTCTACAAAACAGAGACTACGGTACGTTCTGATATAGAGATATTCACTGGTTCTTTAAGATGCCTGTTGGAATTAGTGAGCCCCCCAAAAGGTTGAAATCAGACGCTGTCATCCGTGTCTGAGATGATGCACTTAAAGCACCATCTGGTTTGCCATATTGCAGGTTCATTCTCCAAATCTAATTTACCGTTAGGTGATATAGAAATGGGTTTGAGGGGTGTAACGCTATACTCCGTTCACCTTCAGTCATTGACAAGGGCCATTTCATTACACCTGATGCAAACAAAAGGTTTCCTAGTTCATTTGACAAAGCATAACTTTATTTTTGTACTATGACATTGTTCAGACATGGGTTCAAATAGTATTTGAAAGATGTCAAATATTATACCCAGGTCTGATGCTTTCATGCTCATGCTTTCAGATAACTAACAATTGTCTCTCTGTCTGTTTGTTTCTCTATTTTTTCATGACTGCACTCCTGAAGAACAATGAGGTAGACATAGCGCTAGGCTACAACCTGCTTATTTAGCCTCCCCTCTGTCTGTCAGTCAGTCTTCATCAATTCCACATTCTGAACCTATTTCACACTGTGAGCTTATTGAACTAAAGCCCACAGTAGGTTTAGCACATTTAAATGGGTCAGAGGAGAGGTACAAACCTCTCAAATCAAATAAAAAATAGAGTCAAATTGGTCGCATACACAGTTTTGCAGATGTTATCACAATTGCAGCAAAATGCTTATGTTTTTAGCTCCAACAATAATTATCAATATAATACAATAAACACATAATCTAAAAGTTAAAAAGAAATATCAGAACGAGAAATGGAATATAAATAAATATACAGTATACTGTATGTATGTGAATGGTATGTATAGACAATGGTGTGTGTGTATAGACAATTTAAGGTCATTGTCCCCTCTCTCAGGTGAAAATGGAAAAGCCTCACAGTTTGGGCTGACCTCTTCCAGACACTAAACGTATCCCTGTGATATCCCTATCATAGTCTACAAACAGATGTCAGTTATCACACGGCTCATTCACAAAAAGAGGAATAGCCTTTGTGATCATAGTAGGAATATGATCTACTCTACTTCTGTCTCATTATACCTTATTGTGTACAAGCTTGTCCCTAATTCAGAACTATGTCCTCATTTCACAGGACACAAGAGAGTATGAGGTTTCCATCTAGAGGCACAACTACGTGTTTCAGCAATGACAGATCTGGTCTCAAGATGGTTTGCCTTGTGGAAGTTTGTCTGCACTCCTCAGACCCCCCTTCACACCTCACTCCGCTTGCCTCCACCACCTTTCCCTCTGTCTGCTGAACATGTCTCTGCCCAGCCCACATTGGCCATCACTGCAAAGACTGGAAAACATTATTCTTTTTGTAGAGCTTCAACAGCAATG
Source organism: Oncorhynchus keta (assembly GCF_023373465.1). Classification (NCBI taxonomy): domain Eukaryota; kingdom Metazoa; phylum Chordata; class Actinopteri; order Salmoniformes; family Salmonidae; genus Oncorhynchus; species Oncorhynchus keta. The sequence goes on from NC_068421.1 coordinate 22,157,946, forward strand.
GCCTAACAGCAGTGTTTGTACAGTTTTTATCCTGAGATGATCAAAGCCCAAAGACGTCAGTCCAATGTCGAACCTCACAAATGGGAAAGCTGAGTTTATATCTAGTCCAAAAAATGGAATGTGTCAATACAACACGATATATTTGTCACACAGCTTGTAGGGAATGTTTATTTTGAGGCAAGGCACACCACAAAAGAGCTAGATTGTTCAAGTGATGATTGGAGGGATATCATAATAACTTGGACTCTTAAACCTTTCAAATACAATGGACAATTTAAACATCTTTTCATTTTTTTGTACAATAGCTGCAAATTGTAAAATTGACCCTCTCAAAAACATGTAAACACACCTCTTTTTTTATGCAACCTCCTATGATTAAAAACATCTGAATGTGCCTTAAAATGAAGGCCCTTATTAAGCAATGTTCATATCATGTATATTTCTGATACTGCATTGGTTCATCTGAGATTATTACATTGTTGATTTCATATGGATCATAAAATAGAGATGTAGTAATACAAAAGAAAATGTCCTTTCATTTCTTCTCATACACAATTGTATGTGTGTCTTCAACATGCTGATTGAAAGGTATTCATGAATGATATTGGATTGGCAAATCTCTGAACAAGTCTATGGCAAAGTGTATATAAGTTCTAGTGCCATTAGTTTTGTGATGAAAACCAGGGAAGGTTAAAGCTTAAGAAGTCACTGTTGTGGATTGGGGATTCCTAAAAACTGATGCAATGTATTTGCCTAAAATAATATAGCTTATTCTATAGGACAATGCATCACCATTCAAACTCTCTTTTTATCATTGTCACTTGATAATATTTATTCACACAAACAGGTGTGATGACAATGATTATACTTCTATAATCTATTTTTGATTCATTGTATATACACTGATTAAGCCAGTTCATGAACCAAACGTCCTCAATAAAGTTATTATTCAGAAAAAAATTGACACACAATCTCATTAAATCATTTATTAAGGATTACTGGTTCACTTCGAGATGCATTTAGCCTTTTTGCCCTCTTAGTCGTTCATCTGAATTTGCCCTGATATGTACAGTATACATGAATAAAGAGCTGAAGAAAGCAAGAATGTCCTTTGAAGAAGTGATGAAAACCGCATAACACCGAGCACACTGGAGGAAGCTTTTGTCAGATGACCCATGCTCCTCATTGAGTCAAAGTAAATCAAGATTGTAGCTACCTCTGACAGTGTAGAGGTTTTGGGGTTGGAGGTGTAGCAGACTCATGTCCGGTGTAGTGTACTAGTTTGTAGTTCAGAGAGTAGCAGACTTATGGCCAGTGTAGCGGCGAAGGGGTGGTCTTCCCGTATAGGCTACATACATGTAGAAGGTTCGCCATACATTATCTTTATCCCTATAGAGTCTTATACCCACCGTGGGTAAGATTACCAGTGTAAACAAGACCAACAACACGCACTGTGGTCTGGTACCATCTATAGTTAGGTAATTTATGTTTGAATAATAGTCTAACATGTTCTGATATAAGTAGACATTTATAACAGACAGCGATGGGGAATAAGTGGCGTAAATATATTCCGAACTGCTGGGGAAACTGTGACTCACTATACTTGTGCCTCACACTTTTGTCTTGTCATGTAGTATCAGCACCATCTACTGGTCATCAAAAATACTGCAACCAGGGAGGCGTTTAACTGGCTTTTCCTCAACGTCATTTTTTAAAAAGATTGACTTCGAGTCAGGTCCGTAACAAATTATTGTTTTGGGAACAGAACCCTGTATAGAAATTAGATGTTTCCTGATCTGTGAGAAAAATAAGCAGAATGTTGTTGACCCAGTTTTATCTTGCTCCATCGTTTTCCTCTGCCCTGCCAGTGAACTTTAAATTCTAACCAAATATGGTAAGGAGAGGAAGCATCGATATAGATAGAACATTTGACAACAGAGCAGACACACTGGCACCCAGTCTACTAAAATGGGGGGACTGAACAAAAAAATGCTTATGGTAAAATATGCTGACAAATACTCCCCAAATAAGACAACATATTGTACAGTACTAGCTATCCTCATTCAAATTCAGTCCAACTTTTTCGAGTAGCCTAACAGCAAAAATAACTTTGATTAGCACAACCAGCCACCAGATGACGCCATTATTCATTTTACGGCATTAACTCTTATAATACTGCCATCAGGCGAAGTGTTGGGCAAAACTTTGATCTGACAGCGGTTCTAAACTGGTTTTGCCTGGGGACCCAAATTTGACAATGACAATTGAGTCGCGACCCATTATTATGGACTGTTGATGATAACATTTTATAATGTTGTAAGGGCAGGTTTCATTTGCAAAATAGACTCTGTTCTCAATTATGGTATTAAAGGAAGTAATTAGGCTACACAGCCATATTAACTGAGACGACATGTATTATACATTCAAGAGAATAAGCCATTTAATTAGGCGGTCGGTTCAGGAATGGGGTGTAATAAATGATCAGACTCAGAACATGACATCAAAACCAGTCCAATAATGTTAATGAACAGTAATACATACCAGTTCAATAATGTTAAACAAAAGTAACACATACCAGTTCTGTTCATTTATTGTGTGCGTGTGTGGCCTATCAGTGAGAAAGCTGGGGTGTTTCTTCAGTTAAATAAGTTTATTGAAGTCTGTTTGATAGGGCAACTCGGAGGTCATGCTGGCTGTCCAGTTAGTTTCTGCTTTTAGTTTTCAGCATGGCCATAGCAGAGAAGCCACTTTCACAGAGATAGGTAGTGCTGAAGGGTAGCATGATTCTGAATGCATGACTGGCGAGTGCAGGATACTCTCCCATTACGCTGCTCCAGAACTTTGGCTCCAGAACTTTGGCAGTGTCATTTCCGGGCAGCGCGTGCTCAGTCCGCGATCAAACCACAGCTCCGCGAAAAGAGCCTATTCGTTGCTTGGCAACGTGACGCTTCCCATCTCAACTCGAAAGGGTCCCTTATCCAGTCGTCTTGTCTCCTGTTCTCCTCCGGGAAAGAGTCGCAAAACTTTCCCAGCAGTTTAACAAGATGCTGTTTAACGTTTTTTCTCAGTGTGTCGCTGTGCGCTTTGTTGATCATTTTCTGAATTTCGAAATCAGCATTGGGAAACATGTCAGTCCTCCGGTTAGAAACATGATTGTCCAAACGGTAAACTTAATTTTGAAGGCCTCCACTTTGTCCCTCTGTTCAAATCGATTGTGCCCCCTCCCCTGTATATAGCATCTTTATTTTTATGTACTGTAGCGACCCGCACAGACAGCTAGCTGTGTGTTATGTGTTAGGCTAGTAGGTGGTTGTGTTGTACTGACCAGTACCCAGTGTTCGCGGGGTCCGACATGCCAATCAACCTGCTATCTGCCAATCACGGGAATGCCAGGAATTGTTCTGATGCCGGGCATCCTGGCGGTTGGCGGAGTGGAGGGGGTTTGGGCAGGGGGCAGGGGACATTATTGTATTGGTCAGTGAGGGAGTGCAGCGCGAAAACCCTCAGTCCGAACGTCGCTAGACATTTCACAACAGCGACCCACTGCACGTGTAAAGTCACCAACAATAATAAGCGGTATGGTGATATCCTTTCAAAATAAAAGTTTCGGTGCAGCAGTTGCTTTTCAAAATAATTTATGCAAATCACATACACATGTTTAACAGATGTTATTGTGAGTGTAGCGAAATGCTTGTGCTTCTATTTCTGACTGTGCAGCAATATCTGACAAGTAATATCTAACAATTTCTCAACAAATACCAAATACACACAAATCTAAGTAAAATAATGGAATTAAGAATATATACATATATGGATGAGCAATTTCAGAGCGGCACAGACTAAGATACAGTAGATACATATGTAGATACATATGGGATGAGTTATGAAAAATATGTACATTTTATTAAAGTGACTAGTGTTCCATTTATTAGAGTGGCCAATGATTTAAAATCTGTGTATGTAGGCAGCAGCCTCTCTGTGCTAGTGATGGCTATTTAACAGTCTGATGAGGTAGAAGCTTGAGGAAGAAGCTGTTTTTCAGTCTCCCGGTCCCAGCTTTGATGCACCTGTACTGACCTCGCCTTCTGGATGATATTGGGGTGAACAGTCAGTGGCTCGGGTGGTTGTTGTCCTTAATAATCGGGTGCTGTAGGTGTCCTGGAGGTTTGCCCCCGGTGATGTGTTGTGCAGACCGCACCACCCCCTGGAGAGCCCTGCGGTTAGAGGGGAAGATAGCGCGTTAAAGTTGATCAATATAAGCAAACTGGTGTAGTTATCTAGCTGTTATTTGACAATTTAGCAGCTCCAACTAATTATTCAAGTTAGCTCGCCAGCTGTCTTTGAGGGCTTCTCAAGCGCATGCCATTTTTATTAGTTTGTGTCGTCGTCTCTAGTTACCACAGCCACAAAGTCGTAATTATGGCTAAACACGCCTATTTCTACAATTTATCTACCTAAAATCTGCAACTTTAACCACACTGCTAAACTTTTTCCTAACCTTAAATTAAGACCAAAAAGTACATTTTAGTTTTCATAATTTTTACGATATACCCAATTTTGACTTTATGGCTTTGGTAACTAGTGACAACTGCTTATGTACTGCCGCGGCCATGTTTTTCAACAATCTTGAAACGCGCATGCTCAAACGTAATTTCATTCGCAGTTGCGCCAACTCGGAGAGGATATTGCCGCTAGCAACATTGATGCATTTGATTTTTCATAACAAAAATACTATTCTTGAGGAACCTGCACTCTTGGAAGAATAACAACAAAAAGCATTTTGCAACTCTTGGTTGGAAATAACGCTTAATTTGCCATTTTACATATGTATTCTGACTGTTGACAATGCAAAGTGGAAGCGAGCGGGTTTGCAGAATTTTCAAGCGTCTTTTCTTAGCTAGGAGCAGAAACAAGAACCATGGCTAGGCCTCACAGATACATTCACAGTTGTTCACCAACCTGACAACAAGACAGTTTAGAATGGGCTCAAAGTTAAGGTTTGTGATAAACTCATAACATTCGTGATATACTTGCCATTAGTTAGCAAGCGAACATTGGCTAGCGTGGCAAACTAACGTTATAGTAGCTAGCTAAGTTACCGAGGGTAAAAGACAGTTGTCTAAATAGGTATTTTGGCTATCAGTCTAGTGTGTGCCTATATCTTATTCAGATACAGCAGCTAGCTAACGTAGCAATTCCTAGCTTGCGTACGAGGTCTCTACGTTCGGCTAGATTACGACTGGGTCCGTTATTCCCTCTACAATATTCAGTAATAAACAGAGAAATACCATTTGGAGGAAACAAGTGTTGGGGAGGAGGGGGGGGGGGCTCGACAGAGCCACACTGGGCGTGGAACGAAACTAGCTAGCTAAGCTGGTTCCATAGCATAGGATTCTCTGCAAGAAGCCGTCGACTGCTTTGCTGGGTGAATGTGGGACAAAATGGAGACGCCAACGATTGTGTACGACTTGGATACCTCTGGGGGCTTAATGGAGGTGAGGCATGTCACCACAACGTTGCTAATTTCAGTTAAAATGCAACCTTTTAAGTTTTTTAACTATCTAACTAGCGAGCCAAATGGACATGGTTAGCTAGATAGCAGCATATAGCTATATTTTGAGGCTGTAATTCTGTTCTTACGCCGTTGGCTAGAATGAAGTTGAAGACAAAACACCTATCTTTGTGATGTGTAACTAGCCAGTTTATGGGAAACGTGCTATTACTCTAACTATAGCTTAACTACAGTCATATTTAAAACTATTTGTTGTCAGCTGTTTTGATCACTGCTGCAGACTCAAACGTTACAGTAAATACCATAGCTTCCATCATTAGGCGATTTATAGTTTACTGACCTAACTAGCTATTATCAACAATCATATTCCTGAGATTACACTGAATCATACACTTAACTTTATTTGTTTGATGTGCGAGCAACAAGGACAATAAACCTAAACGGACAGTGAAGGTAGTTCAATTTGGCGATCCAGATTTCTGATACGTGTTCAACTTGTTACAGCAAATTCAAACACTGCTCGCACCCCCCAAGTCAGAGGATGGCGAAAAGAGGAATCGGAGGGGTGAAAGGGACGTTCGGAGAAAGAGCAGAGCCACCAACCACGACATCTGTGATAGTTGTCATGAGGGAGGGGACCTTCTGTGTTGTGACCATTGTCCTGCCGCCTTCCATCTACAATGTTGGTATGTGTGAAAATGATACTTGTATCCCACTAGCTTGGTAAGGATCGTGCATATTTTGCTGGATTCAGAATGGCTGCGGCTGTCCTGTTAAGACAATCCAGCTTCTTCCAGAACCTTGCCGCTGTACAAAATACCACACTTGAGATGTGTTAAGTTAAATGGGGGGGTGCTTTTTAACCATGCTACGAAGATGATTGTGTCACAGGAACCAGGACTTGGTTAAAATTAGCCGCTAAATGGTTGCAGTCCGCTTAAGTCTGCTTGGCTCCAGGCATCGTCTCTCACCAACTCTAACTGAGAACGCTGGCTGAAAATGGAGTCGAGGCTGCTCTTCGAGCGTGTACCTCTGTTTACAATATGGCGACCTAAGAAAAAAAAACGTTTTATTCCAGCGCCATTTTACTGACGTTTCTCTTGACTTTTAGCAGGAATATAATTATGATATTAAAGCTGATTTAACGTGCTTATAACTTGATTTGAGATGAGCATATTATGTGCATTTCGGGGACATCCATTTAGACATTTGCACCACACAGTTGTGCAAGATCTGGATATGTGTCATGTTGGTTGGTAGCTACAGTTTTATATCATATGTGCCAATAGTGCAGGTTTTGGTTGTGAAAGTATAATCTGTCTTTGCAAATAGAACATTTGCATATCCCCTTGGGTGGTCATTGACTGTAAAATTTGCCATTGCTGGTAACTTTGGCTATGTGATTTTAATTTCAGTTCCATCATACAATCACATTGAAAACTGCCAATGCAGTAGCTGTATATCTTCTAGATTGGAAACAACAGAAAGCATTCCAACAATTATGATGTCCGGGTAGTAGGTAGTAGAATAGATTTTATGAGCATCACAGCTCGGTGTTGTTCGTAGACCACCTAAAGCGAGACCAATTCAGGACCATGATTGTAATTGTGTGAAATCGCCATGATAAGTTAAACATGTTCTGTGTTCAGATTTCAAGAACATGTTCTTTAGACTTTCAGAATGGTGAAATGAAATGCATGCTTATGGCAAATAGAGAGCCACTCTACATATTACGAGTAACCCAACTATATAAAAGCTGCAAATACAAAATATGTTACAACTTCCCTGGTCTCCCCTTACTAACAGTGAGCATGAAACTTTCAAACAATTTCCCATTTTTCAATTAATGTAAAGGACTCTAATATTACCAGTAAAGTAGGAGGCCCAGGTTTCAATAGGCCATAAGAAATTGTGTCAAGAAAGGAGTGTGGCTATTTGTGCTGACTGAATGGGAGCTGTCTCTGGAAGAGTTTGTCTTCATTGCTCAAGACCGAGCAAAACATTTTCTGACACTGGTCTAGAGTACAACAACATTATTGTGGGGCATGTTCGTAAGTGCTTAATTTCCCTGTGTTGGTGATTTTAAAGATAAAGTAAAAACAGTTTTCAATATTGACTAACTCCTGTTTTTTGACAAGTGGGCATGCCAGGCAGTGTCACATTAATCCCACTAGATGGAGACAGGCATTTAGAAAATAAGCCATTCTAACAGTAAACACTCAAGCATTAAAGTAAGGTTTGCATTAGGTATTAAAAGGTGTATTTTGATGTGCTATGTTGTGGTATTTTGAAACATAGACCTGTTCCAGCACAGGTCAATTAGATCATCACAATACAGTAGCCCCTGGATTGATCTCTATTTTGAACTGATATGGAGCCAAGACACACCACAATAAGAAACCATATTGTTGCTTTGATCACATCAGATGATATCCTCCTCACAATCTCCAAAACACAACAGCCATTTATTTGGATGTCGTAAAGGACCATTCGCCGAAACTGAAGAGATATATAGCTGGCTAACAAACACCTCTTCCAAGTGGAAAAAAACAATGGACAGAAACCTGCTAGCTAGCTGGGATTGTCTATAAGGAATCTGCCTCCCCAAAAAAGCTTCTCCCAAGTGGGTGTGACACCTACTCCCTTTGCCTGCTGCACTGCTGCTTGGATCCCACCTGGCAATCTGTTCAGTCTGCCCTGGCCTGTCGTCACCTCCAGCACACACGCACTGTTGGGGCGAGTGACTCTGAACTTACAATGGCTAGCCCCAAGTCGTTCGATTATTTTATTGTGCTTTATGCTATTTGCCTCATGAGTCCTGGAGGCTTTGTTGACTATGAACTTGCTTGTTTACCCGACTCTGGGACAGAGTTTCCACACTCGGGACTCTGACTCTCTATTGGTTACAAGGACTCTTGGCCTCCCATCCTATTCTAACCACATCTCTCCGGCTTTGTATTCACGTTGCCTGATGAAATTACTGTACAATATTATCTTGTTGCCATCTAATGCACATTCTAATGTCATTAATCAACACTGCAGAGCTCTCCCTGCCCTCTGCTGTGCCCTGATTGTATTACTGCTGATGATATCTAGAAATGTACATGTACACCCAGGCCCATCTACTGTTGCTAGAGCACAAGTCAGATTTGGGGCTATCTGCTTCACTGATTTAGCTTATTACCTAAAGTGAATCAATTGAAAGTGTGGGTTCACAGCTCTAATCCAGATGTTGGACATTACTGAGACATGGTTAAGGAAGAGTTTTGAACACTGATGTTAACCTTTCTGGTTATAACCTTTTTCGTCAAGACAGATATTCCATCGGTGGTGGAGTGGCAGTCTTTAAAATAAAAGAGGCACACTCTAGGAGCTCAGATGCAAAAATGTAATACCGACGTTTCGACAGCCAAGCTGTCTTCATCAGGGTATAATCACAAACACTGCTGGATGACTTGTTTATATAGTGTCAAAAGACACAGGTGTCTGTAATCATGGCCAAGAGTGGCCTAATATCATTGGTTAATAATCAAATATTAAAATGTCATACAAAGAACAGCATACAAACAACAAATGGATAGCATACGATCATAGATTATTTTAACTACACAAGTTTACAAACAATTACAATTGCAATGTCACAATAATCACAAGAATGGCTTCAGATCAAAGTCTACGTAGTGGCAATCTTTACCAAGGATCACCTTCAGTGCCTGGTTGTCTCCACCAAGTCTGTCCCCAAACAATGTGATTAATGCTTAAAACCAGCTAAACTTTCAAATAGCTCTTTGTTAACTGTTGCTGGGTGTTCTCATCCTCTATCAGCACCAGCCTGTAACCTAAATGCCCTAAGCTCTCTCCTGGCCCCTCACACTAAGTCTGCATTTGTATTGCTAGGTGACCTAAACTGGGACATGCTTAAACAACCTGACCAAATCCTAAAGCAATGGGACTCCCTAAATCTTTCTCAGATTATTACCAATCCCACAAGGTATGACTCCAAACATCCAGAAAATGTTACTCTCTCCTTGATTTTGTCCTGATAAGTAACAGTCTGGGGTTTTCTGTAATGACCTTAGTGATCACTGTTTTACAGCCCGTGTTTGTAATGGCTGCTCAGCAAAATGACCTGTCCTGATTTTGTCATACACTTGCTAAAATACTTTAATGAGTGAACCTTCCTTCATGACCTGGCCTCTGTAAATTGGTATAAGATGCTTGGACTTTCTTTTTTTTAAAATATTTTCAGTGTTATTGTTAGGAAACACTTCCCCATAAAGAAAATGAGAATTTTGCATAGTTTCTCCACCTCAAGAATTGCGTTTGGCGAAAGGCTCGGCACACACATACTCAGGCTGACTGGCTCTCGTTCAGGCAAATGAGAAATAAGTGCACTCAGGCTATCCGGAAGGCCAAAGTTAGTTACTTTAAGAAGCAGTTCTCTCTCTGTGGGTCTAACCCTAAGGCGTTTTGGAAAAAGACCTGGAGAACAAACCCTCCTCCTCACAGCTGCCCATGTCCCTTAATGTTGATGTGGTTGTTACTGACAAGAAGCACATGGCCGAACTCTTTATTCACCACTTCATTAAGTCAGGATTCCTATTTGACTCAGCCATGCCTCATTGCCTGCCCAACATTCCCCCGATGCTCCTCCCTCTCTTCGCCCTGCCCGGCTACAACATTTCTCCTTGCAGGGAGTCACTGAATCCGAGGTGCTAAAGGAGCTCCTTAAACTTGACCCCCAAAAAACATCTGGGTCAGATGGTTTAGACCCTTCTTTAAGGTTGCTTCCCCGATCATCGCCAAGCCGATCTCTTAGCTTTTTAACCTGTCTCTCCTCTCTGTGGAAGTTCCTATTGCTTGGAAGGCAGCCACAGTGCGTCCTTTATTTAAAGGTGGAGGTCAAGCTGACCCTAACTGTTATAGTCCAATTTCTATGTTGCCCTATTTATAAAAAGTGTTGGAATAGCTTGTCAATAATAAACTGACTGGCTTTCTTGATGTCTAGTATTATCTCTGGTATGCAATCTGGTTTCCACTCAGGGTATGGATTTGTTACTACAACCTTAAAGGTCCTCAATGATGTCACCATTGCCCTTGATTCTAAGGAATGTCGTGCTGCTATTTTTATTGACTTGGCCAAAGCTTTTGATACGGTAGACCATTCCATTCTTGTGGGCCGTCTAAGGGGTGTTGGTGTTTCTGATGGGTCTTTTGGCATGGTTTGCTAACTACCTCAAAGAGTGCCGTGTATAAAGTCAGAAAATCAGCTGTCTCAGCCACTGCCTGTCACCAAGGGAGTACCCCAAGGCCTGATCCTAGGCCCCACGCTCTTCTCAATATACATCAACAACATAGCTCAGACAGTAGAAAGCTCTCTCATCCATTTATATGCAGATGATGCAGTCTTATACTCAGCTGGCCCCTCCCTGGATTTTATGTTAAATGCTCTACCACAAAGCTTTCTTTGTCCAACAAGTGTTTTCTGCCCTTAACCCTGGTTTGAACACCTCCAAAACAAAGGTTGTGTGGTTTGGTAAGAAGACTACCCCTCTCCCCGCTGGTGTGATTACTACCTTTTCTGAGGGTTTAGAACTTGAGGTAGTCACCTCATACAAGTACTTGGGAGTATGGCTAGACGGTATACTCAACTTGGTTTTCTCTATTGTAATTGCTGCTCTTTTACCGACGCTGCCAAACGAACCCCGAGTCAGATGACCATCCTTCCCATGCTAGATTACGAAGATGTAATTTATAGATCGGCAGGTAAGGGGGATCTCGAGTGGCTAGATGTTCTTTACCATTCGGTCATCAGAATTGCCACCAATGCTCCTTATAGGACACATCACTGCACTCTATACTCCTCTGTAAACTGGTCATCTCTGTATACCCGTCACAAGACCCACCGGTTGATGCTTATTTATAAAACCCTCTTAGGCCTCACTCATCCCTGAGATATCATCTGCAGCCCTCATTCTCCACATACAACACCCGTTCTGCACACATCCCTTGGTAGCTCATCTTTTCAGTTCACTGCAGCTAGCGACTGGAACGATCTGCAACAAAGACTCAATCATGGACACCGACACCTGTGGCTGCTTTGCGTGATGTATTGTTGTCCCTACCTTTCCCCAATAATGTTTGCTCCATGTTTTGTGCTGCTGCCATGTTGTGCTGCAACTATGCTATGTTTTAGGTCTCTCTTTATGTAGTGTTGTGGCGTCTCTTATCGTGATGTGTGGTTTGTCCTATATTAAAATTGTATTTTTAATCCCAGCCCCTGTCCTTGCAGCAGGCATTATGCTTTTTGGTAGGTTGTCATTGTAAATTAGAATTTGTTCTAAATTGACTTGCTTAGTTAAATTTAAAAAACACTCCCCTATACCCTGATTTATAGCCTATGCCTCAAAATTGAATAGATGCTTTGTTTGGCATTAGCCCGTATAAAGTTTACATAGCAATTGATCCACGTTGGACCTATGAATAAAATAACAAGCAGAAAAGTCCTTTTTTTTATGGCTATTTTTTGTGGTTCCTACAGTAACCCACCATTGAGTGAAGAAATGCTGCCTCCTGGTGACTGGATGTGTCATCGCTGCAACGTACGGAGAAAGGTGAGGTTTCAACAATAAATGATACAACAGAGATGTTATTATGCTTCCAATGTGTTAGCCTGTGATCACACATTTTAAATGTATCAATACGAGTCAAAGTATTGCAACAACCCTAGTGGCGGTGAATACTGTCTGATCCTAGCTGGTCTCTCACTGTCATCCCCAGAAGCGGGAGCAGAAGGCTGGGCCGACAAATGGCCTGCTGGAGAGGGAGAGAACCCTCTCCAAGCGCTCCTCCCCCCCCGCAGCTGAACTGGAGCGGGGCACCACCACCATTACTACCACTACATTGCGCCTGGACAGGCTGCCCCCCGGGGTCGGAGCAGCAGGACCCGGGCTGCGGGTGGCTGCTGTACATCTGGAGCGTCTGGAGCACCTTGAGCGGCGGGCCAGCAGCCGACCGGGCACGCCAACATCCAACACCTCCTCCACGGACACGGCCACCCCCTCGGAGGAGCAGAACGAGGCTGACGAGATGGCAGAGGAGGTGGTGGTGGAGGCCCAGTGCTCGGAACCTGAGCAAGCCACCGCCACCCATACCCCCACACCACGGCTCCTCAAGAGGCCCTTTCAGCTGCTCATTGCTGCTGCAATGGAGAGGAACCCCTCGCAGTTCCAGCTGCCCAACGAGCTCACTTGCACCACAGCACTGCCAGGCAGCACTAAACGGAGGAGGAAAGAGGAGCTGATCATGAAGACTTTCAGGAGGCCACAGCATGTGATGGACCCCAACGGCCTCGTTCCTCTGCCAGTCAGGGTTTGCTTCTCCTGCACCAGGTATGATTAGTCAATCAAACCCGCAACGTCATCGTTAGTTATATCAACACAGATTATTCAAATACAATCTGTATTCAGGGAATCCAAATACACAAACTCAGACAATATAAGGAGTCTGTCTGCGTGCATTAGTTGGTTGGCTGACTTTGCTAATCCAAGCTTACGCTCTTCTCTGTGCTCCTCTCTATCCTATAGGAACTGCAGAATGGCCCCCCTGGTTCAGTGTGACTATTGCCCCCTGCTCTTCCACATGGACTGCCTGGACCCCCCACTCACTGCCATGCCCACAGGCAGGTGGATGTGCCCCAACCATATGGAGCACTTGGTGGTAAGTGATGTAGCCAACCCCCCGGTGTCATCTGGTGGCCAAGCATCCTCATGCATGGAATTGGGGTTCAGTATTGTGGTAGGCTTAAAAAATATATGGATATGGTGATTTTTTAGATACGAATGGCTCTGTTTTCGCTGTACAGGGAAAAGGGTTTGTAGTTGTGTTTGGGTGATATCAAGCATCACCATTATGCAATAATATTGTGATATCTCCCAACCCTAGTATGTAGAAGTTATTCTGTTTCTGACGTGACCTGTTCTCCAGCTGACCTTTAGGGTCTATAGACGTGTTACAAGTGCATAGTGTCTGGCTACTGGTTGATTTGGGGTTGATTCAGGAGTAGACGTTGCTCTTTTTCCTGACATGGCCTCCTGTCCTGTTCTCCAGCTGAACCGGCGGAGCCTGTCCCTTACCAGCCGTTGCAAGCTCTTAGACCAGTTTCAGGACAGAATATCCCAGCATGCAGTCAAGGTGGACTTCCTGCGATGGGTCCACCAACAGAACCCGCTTTTCCGCAGCGGTGTCCACCACAAGACGAAGGCGCTCAAGGTTGCTTACGCCCACTGAGTCTGTAAAAGCCATATAATGTTATGAAATCCGTTTTTGCTTTTCAGTTTGAAATACTGTAGTGGTGATGAAGACAGATTTTCAACAAATGTATTGATTTGTCAACTAATCTGCATTAAGAGTGAATGTGAAGAACCACAATGGGACTTCACTGCTCCTGTAAATAATGTTGTGTGTGGGTGTTTGTTTGCCCCTCCAGGTACCCGACGCTATTAAGTCCCAGTACAAGAACCCCCCGGCCATGTTGGCTCCTGCAGCGGTGCGTAACGGGGAGCTGATCTGTAATGGCATCCCAAACCAGGACTGCTCCCCTCAGCATTTTACCAGCCAGGCGGAGCAACAGGAGGTAGGCATGACAGACACACAGCACAAACTCACCCACTAGTATCTGTCTACTACACTGAGATTCAGTGGTTCCTTTGGGCTATGCCTGAGATGCCACTAAAGCACTTGATAAAAAAATCACTGGGCACTGGCCCAGCTAGAAGACATGGGTCCAGACATGCTAGGAATGAACTGCCAATTATCGAATGTGTAATAACTGTAAATTGATGTTTATTTGGGGAGTTGATGGATGGGTGAAGGTGCTTATTTTCACTGAAATGTTTTTTTTCTTCGTTGTTCAGTGGCTTAGAGACGTCATGGCGCTCCAGTGCAGCATCATGCGACATTTATCTGGCAAGCAGAAGACCTCGTCAGACTGGGACTCTGAACAGACAGACATTAAGCCCTGTGTGGCTTTAGAGAACAGCAGCACTCTGCCCCTTGCAGAAAGGACAGCTTCTGCCCTGCCTGCCCCCTGCTCTAAGCCCTGCAATACATCTGATGGTCCCCAGGGAGCCCCTGTATTGAAGGAACTCTCGCAGGGCCAGGAGAGCTGCTGCTGCACGGTGAGGCCCTGTCTGAAGTGCAGGAAACACAACGGGCCCCTGACGGAACAGCCTGTACAAGCCAACGGGCCGTTAGCGTGTGACGCTGCCTCAGGTGCCTGCAGACAGACAGAGCTCCAGCTGCACATACTCAACCCCCGAGCCTCACTCCCAATCTCTGCTCTGGGGCTGCCCAATCACCTGAGAAGAGGGGTTGTGGTTAAAATGGAGAGGGGCAGCCCCCTGGAGTCTTGCACCCAGAAAGGTTGTTCCCCTTCGACGTGTGCAGCTCCAGAGCAGGATGTCAAGTGTCAGGCCTACGGGACTCCTCCAGGCAAGGAAGGGGCTCAGGCCACCCCTCTGAGCTGCTTCAGTGAGCTGAAGCTCGGCCCCAGCCCCAACCTGGGTGTCCATGTCTGTACCCCACCCATAGCCGTTAAAGACTCCAGCACAGCAAGACAGCCCACTACCACACCTCCCTGTTTCTCCTTAGGGCCAGATCTAAAGGGCAGCTCCATGTTCCCCAGCTCCCTCTCCACCTCCATAGCAGGCCTGTCTGGTGGCATGAAGGCCATGACGGAAGGGGATGGGGGTATGTAGATACCTCAACACCATTCTACCTGAACCACTGTTTAGAATTAGGCCTAGGTGATGAGCACCTCTTGCTTGCTGTCTAGTTTAAAACAACTTTTTTGTTGTTGAATAAAGTACAAAACGGTGCATTAATGTATTGGCCATGCTGATTAAATGGCCTGTAATGCTGCTTACAGATGGCTGTGATACAGGATTGCTTCAAGCGAAGTCTATGTTGACGTTGAAACATGTTGTTGTTCATACAGAGATGGAGCTGAGTAACCTGGATGAGGAGTTGGTCAAACTCCTGGCCTGGCAGAGGATACAGCAGCTGTTTCCCCCCAAAGCGCCCCCAACCCCCCAAGGCAGCGGCTTAACCGCTCCTCCCACCATCAGCGTCGCCCTCAAACCTCAGTCTCCCGCACCACGCACAGAGGGTAAGACCCCGCCCCACTGCTGGCAGTTTCATTTTAGGGTCATAAGAATGTTACACAATAAAATGTCATTCCTCAAATCTGTCCCGATCACAGAAGAACCGAAGGTGCAGGCGAGAGCAACGTTCTATCCACTCATGGGGAAGGGAGGAGCCATCAACATGTCTTATAGGACCCTGTACATAGGAGCTGGTAAGGACTGCCCATGCTGTTTTATGAAATACTGTGATCTTTACTCAACATGGAACAAAGTCTCATCAGTCTTTCTCTCTCTGACAACCCACTGTAGGTGCTGACATGGATGTGTGCCTTACAAACTATGGTCATTGTAATTATGTATCTGGAAAACACGCCTGCATCTTTTACGACGGGGTAGGTTGTCTTGCCTGTTTGAAACACTGATAGCTTGTCGAACAAAAACTTGCTGAGCAGTGAGCAATATTTGAAATAAAAGTAGCACCACAGACAACATGACTGATGGTTATCTTGTACCTGTTTGTAGAACACCAAGCACTACGAGCTGCTCAACTACAGTGAGCATGGGACCACGGTGGACAACGTGCTCTACTCCTGTGACTTCTCTGAGAAGGCCTCCCCCAGCCCGGTTAGTGGCCTGGTGTCCAAAGTGCAGGGCATTGTCCGTAAGTAACACACACACACCTCAGTATATGAACACACCTCAGCATATACACACACACACTTATCAATTTTGCTAAGTTTGAAACGCCCTATCCCTCCTGTGTTCAACATGTGGTTGGTTGTTTTGCCCAATCACCTTAAACCTGTAGACATAGGGTTTGGCCAGCACTGTGTGTCTGTAGGACACTTGTGAGTGACTGTGCCCTCTTTCTTCAGGCCATTGTAAGATGAGAGAGCAGCAGGAGGAGGGGGCTGAGGCAGGGCCCGGCCCCAGGACTGGACTGATGCCATCAGGAGGAGTGATGAGTTGCCAGCCCCAGGGAGGACCCAGGCTCTCCTGCAACTGTAAGGCCAGCAGTTCCAGCCTAATTGGTGGCAGCGGGGCTGGCTGGGAGGGCACAGCGCTGCTCCACCACGGCAGCTACATCAAACTGGGCTGCATGCAGTTTGTCTTCAGCATTGTTGAGTTCACCAGCAAGCAGCCCAAAGAAGAGGGAACCACTGGCACCGCCAATACCACCCCTGCCAGTACCACCCCCAGCCAAGAGGAGGCAGACAAACAGACTATCAAGCTCCACCAAGTGCACCTTGGTTCCATAGCCCAAACTCTCTCTTTTTCACCTCTTTGCAGTCAAACCTAAGGGAACCCTACAGAGCTGGTTGTCACGCAGGGAAAATAGATATTTTGTTTATACTTTCACATTAAATTCAATCTCAAATCTGTTATTTAGATGTGAATTCCTCTCGAAGATCATTGGACTTCAAATATTTCACTCATTTTTGCCAGTGTAGTTATATAACTTTTCCTTATTTTTCAGCCAGCTCATGTAGCCCAAACATTTAATTTTATGATATTGAAATTGTAGTACTCACATTTTTGTTTGTGTGGCTACGTTAGCACCACAGGTAGCTAGTTATACATTCATGCTCCCTAACATTCTTATACACACATTTGTATGTACAGTGTATTAATGTCAATATGTTTGGTGCTTTTCAATTGGATATCCTGTACATAAACCATTGTGGTTGTTTTTTTAAGCATACAGTACCTCCCATTGACCTGTGTGCTCCATGCTGAAATCCATGGTGTAAATAGTGTCAAAACGTTTCAGCTCTCGCTTTAACACTCGTTCTTTGTCGGTTTCTGCCTGTCTGGAAAATACACATTATTTTTCAGAACGAACTTAAAAATGTCTCCTCGTGCTGCATTCTTAATAACTTTGAGACATGGGGTCAACAGTCTAAAATGCTTTTTTCAGTAATAAATCCTGAGTGAACTTTCCAGTAGGTGGTGGTCATGTACAGCTAGCTCTGGCAAAGAGGAGTTGCAATTGACTATATATACAAAAATATGTGGACACCCCTTCAAATTAGTGGATTTGGTTATTTCACCCATACCCGTTGCTGACCGGTGTATAAATCGAGCACACGGCCATGCAATCTTCATAGATAAACATTGGCAGTAGAATGGCCTTACTGAAGAGCTCATTGACTTTCAACGTGGCACCGATATAGGATCCACCTTTCCAACAAATCAGTTAGTCAAATTTCTGCCCTGCTAGATCTACCCCGGTCAACTAAGTGCTGATATTGTGAAATGGAAACGTGTAGGAGCAACAATGTCTCAGCCGTGAAGTGTTATCCCCCACAAGCTCACAAAACTGGACAGCCGATTGCTGAAGCATGTAAAAATGGTCTGTTCTCAGTTGAGACACGCACTACCAAGTTCCAAACTGCCTCTGGAAGCAAGTCAACACAACTGTCGGCCGAGCAGCCCTGCCTAAGATCACCATGTGTCGGCTGGAGTGGCGTAAAGCTTGCCACCTTTGGACTGATGAATCCTGGCATCCACCAAACCTAGATTTGTCCGTTGGACTACCAGATGGAGAAGTGTGATTCATCAATCCAGAGAATGTGTTTCCACTGCTCCAGAGTCCAATGGCGGCGAGCTTTACACCACTCCAGCCGACGCTTGGCAATATGCATGGCGAACTAAGGCTTGTGTGCGACTGCTCCGCTATGGAAATCCATTTCATAAAGATCCCGACGAACAGTTCTTGTGCTGACGTTGCTTCCAGAGGCAGTTTGGAACTCTGAGCGTTGCAACCAAGAACAGACCATTTTTACGCGCTTCAGCAATCGGTGGTCCCATTCTGTGAGCTTATTTGGCCTACCACTTCGCAGCTGAGCCATTGTTGCTTCTAGACGTTTCCATTTCTACCACTTAACAGTTGACTGATGGAACATCAGCAGGGCAGACATTTTATGAACCGAGTTATTGGAAAGGTGGCATCCTATGACGGTGCCACGGTGAAAGTCACTGTGCTCTTGAGCAAGGCCATTCTATTGCTCATGTTTCTCTATGGAGATTGCATGGTTGTGTGCTCGATTTCATACGCCTGTCAGTAACGGGTTTGGCTGAAATAAGCAAATCCACTAATTTGAAGGGGTGCCCACATACTTCTGTGTATATAGTGTACTTTTCATCATGCAGTGTATGTATGTCTAAGGGTAAAACCCTTTTGCTCGGATTTGACTGTTTTATCTTCCATGGCCGTGCCCTGAGAGAGCGACTCCGGTTTGTCCAGTTGCGCAATCACCAGATAAACAAACTGAATCCACTGTGAAGCTGATAGGGGTGTGTTTATATTTTCACAGCAGCTCTCCAATGAGTTAAAATTAGCTTGTCTACACTCTTGAAAGCAAAGGTGTTTTCACACAGGAGAGAAGGATGTATACCTATTTGCTTGTCGGTTTGGTAGTTGGTATTGCATATATTTATCACAGTGTTGTGGTTAAAGGAAAGAGATGCAAAAGTAAAGCAAAACTGCATGGGAAAACGGTCATCGTAACTGGTAAGTCCTTTTCCAGTGATTTCCATTCCTATTTTATTAATCAATGTTGGATAATCAAGATCAAAGATGAAAAAAACATTTTTCTATCTTCCCACCTGCATAAATGTAAGAGTAATATCATAAACTTTTATTATTCACCTTCCCATAAGATTTTTCTTTAATACTTTTTTATGACTACTTTCTCTAGGAAGTAACACAGGCATAGGGAAGATGACAGCGCTAGATCTGGCCAGAAGAGGTGCCAGAGTCATCCTGGCCTGCCGCAGCAAACGGAGAGCTGAGGCCGCGCTCGCTGACATCAAGAGGGTGAGAGGAGATTGAAAACTCTTTGACCAGTTTAGCCCCTATAATGGCCAGTAGTGTATGGCTAATCATTTTTTTCTGCGGCGGATTTAGGATTTCTCTATTATAATTTGTGGATGAAAATAGTACTGTAACATAGAAGTGTGTTCTATAGGAGAGCGGGAGCAATGAGGTGGTGTTCATGCAGCTGGATCTGGGGAGTCTGAAGTCTGTTCGCTCCTTTGGTGAAACCTTCTTAAAGACTGAGCCCAGACTCGACCTGCTCATCAACAATGCAGGTGTGGCTTGCAGTGGTTGTTTTCCGCAGCGCTACGGCCCTCTTTCAATACACGCAACCTTGTACGAGACTTAATGACATTGTATTCAGTCTTGTACAGACCAGTGGAGGACCATCCTCAGTGTATTTCATAAAAATAACTTTTTAAATGTTTAAAAATATATCATTTTTAGTTAAAACTATACTAAATATAATCACATCTCGCCTAATAATTGATTAAAACACTATTTTGCAAAGAATGTCTACAGTAGCCTCCACAGCACTCTGTAGGGCAGCACCATGTTGTAGCTGGAGTACATCTCGCTTCTGTCCTCTGGGTACATTGACTTCAATATAAAACCTAGGAGGTTCATGGTTCTCACCCCTTTCCATAGACTTACACAGTAATTATGACAAATGCCGGAGGACATTATCCAACCTACCAGAGCTCTTGCAGAATGAACTGTTGTTCACCCAATCAAAGGATCAGAGAATGCATCGAGTACTGAAAGCATAAACTACACACAGTGTGGTGAGTAGTTGACTCAAAGAGAAATACAATAGTTGAACAGTTTTGAACAAATAAATTTATTCCAAATTGAAGGAAAAGCAAGAGTGTCATTTTTCCCCAATGTCACTTCGCTAGCAAATGCAGCTAATTAGTTTAGCTTACTCAAACAGAGGGATGCTATGTTAGCTAGCTGGCTATGACTATCCAACACAACACTGGAACTCTTCCAAGTCAAGGTAAACTTCTGTATTTACACATTTACTGCCACCGGGGCCCAACGGTGTAACTGCTCACTGACTGTGTACTGTAACGTTACTGCATGATTGTAGGGGTTTACAAACACATTAGTTCTATTAGCTATGCTGCTGTCTATCATTTACATTTAAGTCATTTAGCAGACGCTCTTATCCAGAGCTGACGTTACTTTAGCAAATATGGTGACAACGATGTAAACTGTGTAGCGGCTTGGAATTATTTATTTATTTTATTTTTAAACGGGGATAAACATACCTGAATTTGTCCAATAGAAACTCTCGTTTGCAACTGTTGGACTAATGATTACACCCCAGATCAGCTAGATGCAGGCAAGGGTGTGCAAGGCGGTATTGAATGTCACTGTCTGTCTGTCATAGGCTAGGTTGTAGCAACCTCATGGGTATAGGGAAAATGTTAGTGTCATGTAGGTTCCTAAACCTATCGCTGTTACATTGAACTGGGGGAATGGAATATGAATGACAGTCATCCAATATGCTGTAATAGAAATAAGGCCATGCTCATGAAAAAATAATAATCCTCCCTCATCTTAAATGGCACTGACCGCTACTGGTACAGACAGCCTTTTCCAGATGGACTTGAAGTTAGTGCTTAGTGAGGTGTCACAAGAGCCTGTGTACAGAGCTGGAACATTTCATAGAGCTGGAACATGCAGCCAAGGTGTTGTAGGCTACAAATGATGCTCCAGCCAAAAGAGCTGGCTGGACTGCTGTCTCAACTAACCAAGCCTGCCAACCATGGCACATGGTAATACCCATCCAATATTACCCACGTAATATCCTGACACCAGTGTAGACATTTTGGAAGTGAGGCAAGCTGGTATCAATCTGAGTAAAACATGTTTTGTAGTATTTAATGAAGCCAAAATGGAAATAAGTTACTTCCCCTTTGTTTCAGGTATTTACATGCCAGGCACCACAGAGGACGGCTTGGGGATGATGTTTAGTGTCAACCACATCGGTCCCTTCCTGTTGACCAACCTGCTGTTAGACCGTATGAAGGAGTGTGGTCCGAGTCGAGTGGTCAACGTGTCATCCATCGGTCATAACTTCGGCACCATCGACTTCAACTGTTTGAGCACTCACAAGGAGTTAGGAGTTGGAAATTCTGCCACAGATGTTTTCAACATCTACGCCAACAGCAAGCTGTGTAATGTTCTCTTCACGCATGAGCTGGCCAAGAGACTGCAGGGCACAAATGTTACCTGCTATACCCTTCACCCAGGTGAGTGCACTATATCCCAGTTATGTATAAAATCTTCATTGTGCCCAAGTATGGGTTAGAAGGACTTGTCCTGTATTGATTAGTTGAAATGCAGTATTTTTATGCATCCCCCGCAGTGTGGATGGTGGGTGGCGATATAGGAGGATGAGCTCATTGTAATGACTGGACTGGAGTGGAATGGTGTTAAACACATCAAGCATATGGAAACCACATGATTGGCTCTGTTTAATTTATTCCATTCCAGCCATTACAAGAGCCCATCCTCCTATAGATACTCCCAACAGCCTACTCTGATCCCCATGTGTCTGAATAATAGTACATTTATTGGTTTGCAAGTTTTAACCAATATAAATGTGGGTTAATTTTGTTTTTCAGGAGCCATCAACTCTGAACTATTTCGCAATGTCAGCAAGGTGTTCATGATTCTGATGAAGCCTTTCCTCATGTTCTTCTTCAAGGACACTGTGGCGGGGTCTCAGACCACCCTACACTGTGCCCTGCAGGAGGGCCTGGAGCCCCTCTCTGGATGCTACTTTTCTAACTGTACAGTCAGGAACCTCTATGCTAAGGCCAGAGACAACGCAGTGGCCAAGAAGCTATGGGAAGTCAGTGAGAGTCTGAGTGGCCTATCCTCTTAAGAAAACCACTGTGAATCTCCAGTTTTAACTGGGCTTCAACCTACTAACCAATATGCTGTGTTCTTTCGAAACCAATCAATCAAATCAATCAAATTTTATTTCTATAGCCCTTGGTACATCAGCTGATATCTCAAAGTGCTGTACAGAAACCCAGCCTAAAACCCCAAACAGCAAGCAATGCAGGTGTAGAAGCACGGTGGCTAGGAAAAACTCCCTAGAAAGGCCAAAACCTAGGAAGAAACCTAGAGAGGAACCAGGCTATGTGGGGTGGCCAGTCCTCTTCTGGCTGTGCCAGGTGGAGATTATAACAGAACATGACCAAGATGTTCAAATGTTCATAAATGACCAGCATGGTCAAATAATAGTAAGGCAGAACAGTTGAAACTGGAGCAGCAGCACGGCCAGGTGGACTGGGGACAGCAAGGAGTCATCATGTCAGGTAGTCCTGGGGCATGGTCCTAGGGCTCAGGTCAGTTGAAACTGGAGCAGCAGCATGGCCAGGTGGACTGGGGACAGCAAGGAGCCATCATGTCAGGTAGTCCTGGGGCATGGTCCTAGGGCTCAGGTCCTCCGAGAGAGAGAAAGAAAGGAGAGAATTAGAGAACGCACACTTAGATTCACACAGGACACCGAATAGGACAGGAGAAGTACTCCAGATATAACAAACTGACCCTAGCCCCCCGACACAAACTACTGCAGCATAAATACTGGAGGCTGAGACAGGAGGGGTCAGGAGACACTGTGGCCCCATCCGAGGACACCCCGGACAGGGCCAAACAGGAAGGATATAACCAAAACAAATCCGTAATTCTTTCAGTTTTGCTTTATAAAATGTACATGAATAGAAATATATGGATGAAGCGAAGCTCTTGCTTTTTCTTACCTAACATTGATTTATGGGACATTTAATTAGAGACGTTGTTATTTATATTCCTTTCAAAACAGTAAATAAGCCTAAAATGTTAAGAAATTTTGTCTTGATTGTTTGTTTGTTTTTTGTATTCATAGCTTTTGCCTAAGTATCCTCCTAACCATTTATCAGCTGAATTAGAATTTAAAGATGGCACTCATGCCTGCCCTACAGAGAGAGGGAGAGATGAGCATGAAAGCTTATATATATATATATGCCATTTAGCTGACGCTTTTATCCAAAGCGACTTACAGTCATGTGTGCATACATTCTACGTATGGGTGGTCCCGGGAATCGAACCCACTACCCTGGCGTTACAAGCGCCATGCTCTACCAACTGAGCCACAGAAGGACCACGCTTCAGCTTCAGTAGAATAATCCAAACAAAGCAAATAAGAAAAGCTAAAATGCCCCTGTGCTGTCCAATGGGGTGTGGTTTAAGCTTTCCCGCAACTCAACAGAAAGTAGCTCTTTGCACTGCAGAGTAACCATGAGAATAACTTTACGGTAAGGAATTCTAGACCATGAGAATAACTTATATATATATATATATATATATATATATATATATGCCAACTTTATGGTAAGGAATTCCAGAGGGTGTGTGCTATGGGTTCTTTTTACTGAGTGCTACACAGGATCTGAAAGCTCAATGGCTGCCTTTCTTCTTGTTGCTGGAGTGGTATTGGTGGCCTATATGATTTTTCATAACGTCTTTGTCAAAGGGGCAATATGCAAAAGCAATGTGAAACAGCATGAGAACTCATAACAAGTGTCTGTTTTTGTCAATGCTTCCTGTATTTCCCCACATTGACACAGGAGGAAAGTTCATGGCACTGTTATGTAATAATGTAGAGTAGATGTCATTTTCTTTCCCTGTACATCATTTCATGTATATAGCATTCTTAAATTCGTTTGTCTTTGTATATTATTTCATTGGGGATTTTTGAATGATTTCCCTGGTTGTAAAACTCAACGAACACTCTGCTGCAGGTTGTAGGGGAGACTGGGGGCAATTGTAAGAGGTGTTTGTAACAATTAGAACTTCTCCAAACAGAAACAAGTTAGAGTACAGTACATGCCCATTTTGGTTATCTTCCTGGTTGAAGAGTTTCAGACATATTGCACTGTATTTTCTTGTACTGTCTGAGCCTTAATATTCAAGAACTCAAGCATAATTTTCATCACGATCTGTTAGTTCAACATTGACATTGTTGTCTCTTGCTAGGCACATGAGGTTTTGTGTCATGGCTGCTGGGTTGGGGGCAATTGTAACACAGTGGTAAAATGAACCCGAGCCAAATGATGAAAAAAAATAAGTGGTTTTAACTTAAGATTTTTATGAATTATACAAAACTAACATTAAATATCCTTGGTGTCCTGTAGATTGCCAAATAAGTTGTCAACAGATATCATTTGGGCACTATCAGACTATTCAGATGTTTTGAGAGGAGCTGGATGGCCATTCACAAATGGGTGTTACTGTAAATATTGGTTGGGTACTTAGACATAATTTGGTAGCAAAATCATTACTTATGTCTATGATAATGTGATAATTCAAACAGAAGTATTTGAAGTTTAATTGATTTGGTTTATTTTTTAGGTGTTACATTTGACCCTGGCACTGGTGGCAAATGTAACGTCCAGACTGGATTAAAGTCAGTATTGTAACCTGACTGTTTTATGTACTGACCTATGAATGATTAGGAGACTGTAAAAAAAAATGACTGGCAAAGTTCAAGTGGTCTATATATAGAGTAAAATATATATTTGTACATTTGCCTCTGATCTCCCCTACTTTGCATTGATCCTATAAATACTAATTCTCTAGGGAGTAACACAAGCATAGGGAAGATGACAGCGCTAGATCTGCCCAGGAGAGGTGGCAGGGTCATCCTGGCCAGCCGCAGCAAACGGAGAGCTGAGACCGCTCTCGCTGACATCAAGAGAATGAGATGTTCAACAATCTGACTTTCTTCACATTAGCACATTTTATTACATCACAACCCTCGTGCGGTGGCAGTCATAAGTTGAAGTGAAATGAGGAGTTTTGGAAAATGATAATTCTATGAATGGTTCGGCATCAATTGTTCAATTAAATTGGGACAGAGTAACAAACAAATGCCTGTGTCCTGTAGGAGAGTGGGAACAATGAGGTGGTATTCATGCAGCTGGACCTGGGGAGTCAAGTCTATTCGCTCCTTTGCTGAAATCGTCTTGAGACGACCCAGATTGCGCCTGCTCATCAACAATGCAGGTGAAGGAGGACTGAGGAGGTATTATTGGACCACTCTTTTTCTGGGTGTATCTCGATAATTCTATACTTTTCTCTCTTCCCTCTACCCTTCTTTATTTGTGCTGACATGGCAGGTGAAAGCAATACACCTGTCCAGTTCCTTTGCATCAATGCAGGATGAAAGAAAGGCTGTGAGGAGATTAAGTTACTTGAGACTATTGAGATGCACCCTGAACTCCCATCAACCCATAGAAGTGATTACGGATAAATGATGTCTTGTTTCCTCTCAGGTATTTACATTCAGGGCAACACAAGACTGCTTGGGGATGATGTTTGGTGTTAACCACATCGGTCATTTCCTGTTGACCAACCTGCTTCAGGACAGTCTGAAGGAGTGCAGTCCGAGTCGAGTGGTTAATGTGGCGTCCCTGGTATTTAAACTGCTCGAGCACTTAGGGAGTAGGCAAGTCTGCCATGGATGTCTTTAACATCTACAGCAACAGCAAGCTGTGTAATGTTCTCTTCACCCATTGGCCAAGAGACTGAAGGACACAAATGTTACCTACTTCAGCCTCCACCCTGGTCAGTGCTGCTTAGTCAGGTTTATAAAGCTTTTGAATGTAATGGTATCTGCAGTTTTCAAGTTATTTCTACCTTGGTTGAATGTAAAGTAGAATAAAATGCCTAATGATCCAGTCCAAGCTCACCTCTGTCCTGGCACCCCAATGGTGGAACAAGTTTCCCCTTAATATCAGGACAGTGTAGTCCCTGACCATCTTCCGACAATGTCTGAAAACCTACCTCTTTAAAGAGCATCTTAAATAAATCCCACAACCATATGTTGTCTCACCTAGCTATCTTAAGATGAATACACCAATGTAAGTCGGTCTGGATAAGAGCGTCTAAATGACTAATATAGATTTAAATATATGTTTTATGAATGGATAACTCAACTCTAGTGCTTGTGTTTTTTTTCTCCTGGGTTTAATCTAACCTGAGCTGTGCTGTTATGCAGACACTGTATTGTTAATGCAGTTGAAGGTCATCTCCATGTTGTTCTTCACGAACACTATGTTGGGGTGTCAGACCGACCTGGATGAATGAAGACAGCTTGTCTGTTGAAACATTGTTTATTAGGTTATTAAATGATTGCATCTGACCTCATAGAGTATGCAGCTCTCCTTTTTCTTTTTCAGGGGTGTCAGACAGACCTGGGGCCCCTCTCTGGACACTACTTCTCCAACTACAGTCGTGGCCAAAAGTTTTGAGAATGACACAAATATTAATTTACACAGTCTGCTGCCTCAGTTTGTATGATGGCAATTTGCATATACTCCAGAATGTTATGAAGAGTGATCAGAGGAATTGTAATTAATTGTAAAGTCCCTATTTGCCATGCAAATGAACTGAGTCCCCCAAAAAACATTTCCACTGCATTTCAGCCCTCCCACAAAAAGACCAGCTGACATATCAATGATTCTCTCGTTAACACAGGTGTGAGTGTTGACGAGGACAAGGCTGGAGATCACTCTCATGCTGATTGAGTTCGAATAACAGACTAGAAGCTTCAAAGGAGGGTGGTGCTTGGAATCATTGTTCTTCCTGTCAATCATGGTTACCTGCAAGGAAACGTTTGCCGTCATCATTGCTTTGCACAAAAAGGGCTTCACAGGCAAGGATATTGCTGCCAGTAAGATTGCACCTAAATCAACCATTTATCGGATCATCAAGAACTTCAAGGAGAGCAGTTCAATTATTCTGAAGAAGGCTTCAGGGCGCCCAAGAAGGTCCAGCAAGTGCCAGGACCGTCTCCTAAAGTTGATTCAGCTGCAGGATCGGGGCACCACCAGTACAGAGCTTGCTCAGGATTTCAGCAGGCACGTGTGAGTGCATCTGCACGCACAGTGAGGCAAAGACTTTTGGAGGATGGCCTGGTGTCAAGAAGGGCAGCAAAGAAGCCACTTCTCTCCAGGAAAAACATCAGGGACAGACTGATATTCTTCAAAAGGTACGGGGATTGGACTGCTGAGGACTGGGGTAAATTCATTTTCTCTAATGAATCCCCTTTTCGATTGTTTGGGGCATCTGGGAAAAAAGCTTGTCCGGAGAAGACAAGGTGAGCGCTACCATCGGTCCTGTGTCATGCATACAGTAAAGCATCCTGAGACCATGTGTGGGGTTGCTTCTCAGCCAAGGGAATGGGCTCACTCACAATTTTGCCTGAGAACACAGTCATTGAATAAAGAATGGTACCAACACATCCTCCGAGAGCAACTTCCCCCAACCATCCAGGAACAGTTGGTTGACTACCAATGCCTTTTCCAGCATGATGGAGCACCTTGCCATAAGGCAAACGTGATAACTAAGTGGCTCGGGGAACAGAACATCGATATTTTGGGTCCATGGCCTGGAAACTCCCCAGACCTTAATCCCATTGAGAACTTGTGGTCAATCCTCAAGAGGCGGGTAGACAAACAACAACCCACAAATTCTGACAAACTCCAAGCATTTATTATGCAATAATGGGCTGCCATCAGTCAGGATGTGGCCCAGAAGTTAATTGACAGCATGCTAGGGTGGATTGCAGAGGTTTTGAAAAAGAAGGGTGCAAATAATGACTCTTTGCATTAACTTCATGTAATTGTCAATATAAACCTTTGTAATTATACTTCAGTATTCCATAGTAACATCTGACAAAAATATCTAAAGACACTGAAGCAGCAAACTTTGTGGAAATTAATATTTGTGTCATTCGCAAAACTTCTGGCCACGACTGTACAGTCAGGAACGTCTAAGGCCAGAGACGGGCACGGTGGCCAAGAAGCTATGGGAAGTCAGTGAGAGTCTGTGTGGACTAGTGAAAACCTACCCCTATGACTCAAGCTCTCCTTTGTGTGCAAAATGATTTTTGACATTTGAGTTGACTTACCCTTTAAATCAACCAACAGTGTCAAGTATTCTAAAAGGGCTTACTCATGTGATTCGTATCTAGGATTGATCTTGTGCATTAACTTCTAAGCTCTTAGGCCTACCCCATGTGCCTTAGGGTGTTCCACTCTGCCCTAGTAGATATCATATCTGGAACATAATGAAAGGACCCACCCAAAACGGTGGATGTTGGAATCAATTCAATCATGAAGTGGCAAACTGAACGAAGAAGCATAGGCTTACTGGGCATTTCAAGACTGAAGGGAATGAAGTACATTTTCCTCAATGAAGCTGTTGTGTATTCATTGGTGGTTGTATAATAACTGTGCCAGCACCTAACAGTGCATCCATTCATATTTCAGATCATGTATTCTCATTCCTCACCCAGCTCTCTACATGCATAGCAATTGAGCCTTGGGAAGAGCATTTATAGATCATGTGGATATAGCAGAGGAGCTGATGCTGTTTGTTGCCTTGATCATATGGATTGGAATAAATGGGTGAAGAGTACTGAAATATCCTACTTTAGAAGTAAAATTACTGGTGTAAAACTACTCAAGTAAAAAGCAGCTCATTTAAAAAGTACTCAGAGTAAAAGTAATTGAGTTACTTTTAAAATATAAAAATTGACCTTGATAATTAGCTAAGATTACCTGAACGTTGTTACACTATTTTTTTCCATGCATTAAATTGAAAAAGGAAGAGGGAATGGATGTACAGTAGTAACTAAGTACATTTATGTTATGATTTATAACAAATCACTGAAATATCCTACTCGAGTAGAAGTACTGTTACTTTAATTACATTTGACTAAAGTTTCTGTAAAATGACTGACTTAACACTCAACCTACAAGTACTCGGATAAACGACTGAATTAGTATAGAGAGGAGTTGGAATTAGTTACTTTACACCTCTGCAAAAAAAACAAGCTAGCAAAATATTTGATGATGCCTGAGTCGTTTGTGATTGGGAATATTTAATTATTCAGAGTGATTCACTTGAATGAAGTAGAACGCCTAAAGAGGAAATAAACTACACTGCCCACAAATGATTTTAATTACAATGTATACCCTCAATATGGAGCCGATTTTCATGCAGATTACAAATACGACATCTGGTGGAATACTTCCTTCCGTACAGCAACTATAAATTAAACCCGGAAACGCTGGATGTAATAAAACAAAAACTGCGCATGCTGGAGCAAGTTAGTCTGCTGAACTTTGATAGCTTGCAAACGACATTACCTTACCAAATTTAGAAACAATGCTCGGTACTGTAATAATGTCTTACATTTGCGTTGTATTTGATACTTTATTAGAACGTGTTCAGCGGGTGAAGATGCTGCTGTGTGACACTGAAAGGGAAGACTGCTTTTGTAACAGTTAAGCAATTTTTTTTGCCTTGCTACGTGATGGGGACTGTTTTAGTGTGCTCACGTTTCATGTGCGTTCATGCTGAAGACCTTTACATTCAAGTATGTTTTGTTGTTCCCTTGTTAGCAACACTGGTATTGGAAAGGCTACTGCTTTGGATTTGGCCAAGAGAGGTGCCAGGGTCATCCCTGCCTGCCGCAGCAAACAGAAGGCAGAGGCTGCTGTCTATGATATCCGAAGGGTTAGAGGAGCCTTATAGATAAAATAAATAATGTAAATATAAGATTGTGGAGTCGGCATCTCAATACATATTGATTTGAGATTTGTTTAAGAGGTTTGTTTAACCAGTTTGATTCTGTTTTATGAAATGCAGCTGCATCTGGGGGGAGTCTGAAGTCTGTCGGGGGAATTTGAAATCTGGGGAGTCTGAAGTCAGTTTGATTCTGGGGAGTCAGTCCGGGGGAATGGGGTGGTGTTTGCAGCTGCATCTGGGGAGTCTGAGTCCGGGGGAATGGGGTGGTGTTCATGCAGCTGCATCTGGGGAGTCTGAAGTCTGTTCGGGGGAATGGGGTGGTGTTCATGCAGCTGCATCTGGGGAGTCTGAAGTCTGTTCGGGGGAATCTGCAGCTGCATCTGGGGAGTCTGAAGTCTGTTCGGGGGAATGGGGTGGTGTTCATGCAGCTGCATCTGGGGAGTCTGAAGTCTGTTCGGGGGAATGAGGTGGTGTTCATGCAGCTGCATCTGGGGAGTCTGAAGTCTGTTCGCTCCTTTGCTGAAACCTTCCTAAAGACTGAACCCAGATTGGGCCTGCTCATCAACAATGCAGGTGTGGCAGAGAGGGAATGTAAACATTAATTCCCAATACATAAAACATACTTTCTATATTAAATTAACCCTAATGAATCATGGATAAAATAATTCTAATTTGAAGACAAATACTTGGCCATTATGTGTTGCCTAACTCCATCTGATCTCACTGTGTGTCACCTTGTTTGCCTAGTCACTTTTACCCCTACCTACATGAACATACTGTATTACCTCAACTCCCTCTTTCTTTTTTTTTAGCAAATATATGTCTTTTTAGCTCTACATTGTTGGTTATGGGCTCGTAAGTATTTCACGATAAACTCTACACCTCTTGTACTTGATGTATGTGACCAATAAGATCAGATTTGTTTTAGGAATGCTGGAGCCTGGCCACACTGAGGATGGGTTTGCCATGGCGTTCAGGGTCAACCACCTAGGTCACTTCCTGTTGACCTGCTTGCTGCTGGATCGGCTGAAGCAGTGTCAACGTGTCGGCTCACATACACCGGCTAGGCTCTGTGGACTTTGTCCTCCTGGGTACCCACAAGGATCTGGTGCCAGGCCAGTCTACCTGGCTTAACTTCAGGGCCTACTGCCACAGCAAGCTGTTCAATGTGGTCTTCAACCGGGTGCTGGCCAACCGCCTGGATGGGACAAGCGTCACCACCTACAGTCTCCACCCAGGTCAGTAGCCCTCCACCCAGGTCAGTAGCTCTCCACCTACAGCCTCCACCCATGTCAGTAGCCCTCCACAAACAGCCTCCACCCAGGTCAGTAGCTCTCCACCTACAGCCTCCACCCAGGTCAGTAGCTCTCCACCTACAGCCTCCACCCAGGTCAGTAGCCCTCCACCTACAGCCTCCACCCAGGTCAGTAGCCCTCCACCTACAGCCTCCACCCAGGTCAGTAGCTCTCCACCTACAGCCTCCACCCAGGTCAGTAGCCCTCCACCTACAGCCTCCACCCAGGTCAGTAGCTCTCCACCTACAGCCTCCAC
The DNA here is from genome assembly GCF_023373465.1 of Oncorhynchus keta. Classification (NCBI taxonomy): domain Eukaryota; kingdom Metazoa; phylum Chordata; class Actinopteri; order Salmoniformes; family Salmonidae; genus Oncorhynchus; species Oncorhynchus keta. The sequence continues at coordinate 22,189,573 of NC_068421.1, forward strand.
CCAGGTCAGTAGCCCTCCACATACAGCCTCCACCCAGGTCAGTAGCCCTCCACATACAGCCTCCACCCATGTCAGTAGCCCTCCACATACAGCCTCCACCCAGGTCAGTAGCCCTCCACATACAGCCTCCACACAGGTCAGTAGCCCTCACACATCCACACACAGCCTCCACATACAGCCACACAGGTCAGTAGCCCTCCACATACAGCCTCCACCCAGGTCAGTAGCCCTCCACATACAGCCTCCACACAGGTCAGTAGCCCTCCACATACAGCCTCCACACAGGTCAGTAGCCCTCCACATACAGCCTCCACACAGGTCAGTAGCCCTCCACATACAGCCTCCACACAGGTCAGTAGCCCTCCACATACAGCCTCCACACAGGTCAGTAGCCCTCCACATACAGCCTCCACACAGGTCAGTAGCCCTCCACATACAGCCTCCACCCAGGTCAGTAGCCCTCCACATACAGCCTCCACCCAGGTCAGTAGCCCTCCACATACAGCCTCCACCCAGGTCAGTAGCCCTCCACATACAGCCTCCACCCAGGTCAGTAGCCCTCCACCTACAGCCTCCACCCAGGTCAGTAGCCCTCCACCTACAGCCTCCACCCAGGTCAGTAGCCCTCCACCTACAGCCTCCACCCAGGTCAGTAGCCCTCCACCTACAGCCTCCACCCAGGTCAGTAGCCCTCCACCCACACCCAGGTCAGTAGCCCTCCACCCACACCCAGGTCAGTAGCCCTCCACCCACACCCAGGTCAGTAGCCCTCCACCCACACCCAGGTCAGTAGCCCTCCACCCACACCCAGGTCAGTAGCCCTCCACCCAGGTCAGTAGCCCTACACCTACAGCCTCCACCCAGGTCAGTAGCCCTCCACCCAGGTCAGTAGCCCTCCACCCAGGTCAGTAGCCCTCCACCCAGGTCAGTAGCCCTCCACCCATACAGCCTCCACCCAGGTCAGTAGCCCTCCACCCAGGTCAGTAGCCCTACACCTACAGCCTCCACCCAGTTCAGTAGCCCTCCACCCAGGTCAGTAGCCCTGCACCCACACCCAGGTCAGTAAGCCCTCCACCCAGGTCAGTAGCCCTACACCTACAGCCGCCACCCAGGTCAGTAGCCCTCCACCCACTTCTCTTCCTGTGCACTACAGGACGTCGGTGCCAAGGGGCGGGACGATGCTTTGAGAGGCTATCCGACCTGTCCTGAGAGACTGATTCTAGCCACGGCAAAGATTTTGAAATATACTGACAAGATATTGGACACTCCTCTAATGATGGGAATCAATGTCTGTGAAGGCAAACGCAGGCGGGAGGAGTTGGGAGCAGGCTTCTCACTCTCTCACTCACATCATGCCTAGACTAATGCCTTATCACCAAGGATGGCTTTTACATGTATGATTTTTCCTTGTATATTGGAATTCATTCCTTTTACATTGTTATTAAATATTTGTGTTTATATTAGTTATGACCATTTCTTGATCTTAGTCAGCAATAACTTCTACTTGCTGGCACATTGCTATTTATCTTTATGGAGTCAGTTAATAGACTGTTAATAAAAAAAATACTACAAAGTATGAGGCCAGGTGAGTCATATAACGTCCTCCTACACAACTGCTTTATATTTTATTTATCCATGGATGGCAGGAAGGGAGGAGTCATGGCTCTCGCTTCACCTATTCCTCTATGGCCATGGTCCTAGTGGCCTTTAATGACACATGAAGAAAGGGCTGTAGTGAAATCTGTTTATTTTTGTTTTAATGAGAGTATTTTATACTGGTTTTGTGGCACAATGCCATGGAAAGGGATTGATGACTGAACTTTCCCACAGTTATCAGTCCAGCCATTCATTACATTCACTAGGACAGGGTAGCTACACTTAAATACTCACCATGAACTTGCAGAAACTGAAGGAACTGCAGTTATGGTATGTCATGACACACCTTGTGTTCAGCACAGGGTAAACAAATGATGGGACCCAACCCAAGTAGTGGTCCTAAGGATCGATGTTCTTCAGAACTTACTAATAGTATAATAAACAAACAAGGTTTATGTATAGATCTCTGTTGAAATGCATGTGGTAAAATATTTACAGGCTATTTCGTTTTCAATTTTTCATTGTGGTCAATGCAAAGATATATTACGCATTTCAGTTCAGCATTGATAAACATAAAACAAATTCTACCAACCATTTTGTTGAATTGCTCACAAAGTTCTGTTTTTGCTTCTGAATTAAGTTATGCTACCGGTAAATGGATGTGTTGTACAATGTACAGGTGTGTTCATATCCCTGTGTGGCTGTCATGTTTTCCTTGTACACCAGGGGGCAGTAGTGCATCACCCGTCATGCCTTGTAACATGAGTTTGCCTCGTAAAAGGTATGAACTGTAATACACAATGTTATTAAATACTTGCATTTATATTCGTATGTAATGCTAATTTCTTTCTCTAATTTCCATTGCTCCAAAACCGCCATAAAAAAAGCCAGACCATGGTTGGGGACAAAGATCGTACTTTTTGAAAAAATGTCCTCTGGTCTGATGAAACAAAAATAGAACTGTTTGGCCATAATGACAATTAAATAAAGGTTGGGCCAAAATAAATACAAATTAAATTCCTTCTCCATCAACCCCTTCTTCCCCTGGTGGATTACAGTGATGGCAATATGCATTGGTGGCCTCATCGTGCCAGACGGTGAAGTTGTTTGGAGGAAAAAGGGGGAGGCTTGCAAGCCGAAGAACACCATCCCATCCATGAAGCACGGGGTTGGCAGCATCATGTTGTGGGGGTGCTTTGCTGCAGGAGGGACTGGTGCACTTCCCAAAATAATTGGTTTAAGGACGGGTGATTGTGCAGGCCTAATGCAGCACTCCATCACTCTCCTTCTTGGCCAAATAGTCCGTACACAGCTTGGAGGTCCATTGAAGTCAGTTTCCTGTTAAAATACAAATTATAGTCCCATCTAAGCGCAAACCAGATGGGATGGCATATGACTCCAGCTTCGCCTCTCCCGAGCCCATTGGGGAGTTGCAGTGATGAGACAAGATCAAAATTGTGGAGTTTTTGTCACACAACACAATGCCACTGATGTCTCAAGTTTTGAGGGAGCGGGTAGTTGGCATGCTGACTGCAAGAATGTCCACTAGAGTTGTTGCCAGAGAATTGAATGTTAATTTCTTTACCTTAAGCTGTGTCATACATCGTTTTCGAGTATATGGCAGTTTGTCCAACCGGCCTCACAACCACAGACCACGTGTAGCCACGCCAGCCCAGGACCTTCACATCCAGCTTCTTCACCTGCGGGATCATCTGAGACCAGCCCCCCAGACAGCTGATAAAACTGAAGTATTTCAGTCTGAAATAAAGCCCTTTTGTGGGGAAAATCTCCTTTTGATTGGCTGGGCCTGGCTCCCCTGTGGGACCTATGCCCTTCTCCCTGGCTTCACCTGTGCCCAGTCATGTGAAATCCATAGATTAGACCCCATTGAATGTATTTCAATTGACTATTTTCCATACATTAACTGTAACTTAGTAAAATCGTTTAAATTGTTGCGTTGTATATTTTGGTTCAGTACGTGTGTGTGTGTGTGTGTGTGGTTCAATGTACAGGTGTGGTTCAATGTACAAGTTGGTGTTCATGCCCCTGTGTGTTCCCTTGTTTTCCTTGTACACCAGGGGGCAGTAGCATATCACTGCTCTTGTAGAAACTGCAATTTACCATGCTGTTCCTTCCTTGCAGTTGTTGCTTGGAGCAAGGTTGTCGAGGACCTTAACCTATGGATTATTTTCATTATGAACACTGATTATTAACACTGGTACACTTGAAAGCGAGGTCAGTTTTGTACGTTAAGAGCTTCACTCATGTAATTACTCAGGAGGACAGTCTCTGGTGCAGGCTTCTCCTTTCACCTCTGCTATGTGTGGGGAGACATGCAACTACTATCGATTCCTCTCCCTTTCTCTTGCTTTCTCTCGCTCTCTCTGTCCTTTCTCATGTGAATAGAGCATGGGACGACAGACAGTGGCACAGCGGATTGGAGGAGAGTGGTGAACTTCTTGTCCTGTTCTGTTCACCTCAGATCCAATTGTTATCAAGCCCCTCTCTGCAGACGCTGTATTATATTACCTCAGTCCACAGAATAATTAATTAACACAACTAGGCAGTTCCTGAACACATTTCTCCTTTTTTAGGCCTCATTTCTAGTGATGTCGTGCTCTCAGCCCCATTCAGTGGCATTCTTTTTCAATTGCAATTACTTGAATCATGTAGGTGCTAGGCTGGAACAAACTCCTGCATACCCAGTAGCTCTCCAGGACTGGAGCTGGAGACCCCTGTTTTACACTCTGCTCTCCTCTAACAGAGTGGTCTGTCTGTAATATTGTTCCTTTTAGTCTCAGATCTGTAGCTAGTTGAAAGGTATTCTATAGTTGAAAGGTATTCTATAGTTGAAAGGTATTCTATAGTTGAAAGGTATTCTATAGTTGAAAGGTATTCTATAGTTGAAAGGTATTCTATAGTTGAAAGGTATTCTATAGTTGAAAGGTATTCTATAGTTGAAAGGTATTTTATAGTTGAAAGGTATTCTATAGTTCATAGGTATTCTATAGTTGAAATGTATTCTATAGTTGAAATGTATTCTACAGTTGAAATGTATTCTACAGTTGAAAGGTATTCTATAGTTGAAAGGTATTCTATAGTTGAAAGGTATTCTATAGTTGAAAGGTATTCTATAGTTGAAAGGTATTCTATAGTTGAAAGGTATTCTATAGTTGAAAGGTATTCTACAGTTGAAAGGTATTCTACAGTTGAAAGGTATTCTACAGTTGAAAGGTATTCTATAGTTACATTTACAGTTGAAAGGTATTTACAGTTTAAGGTATTCTACAGTTGAAAGGTATTCCAGTTGAAAGGTATTCTACAAGTTGAAAGGTATTCTATAGTTGAAAGGTATTCTACAGTTGAAAGGTATTCTACAGTTGAAAGGTATTCTACAGTTGAAAGGTATTCTACAGTTGAAAGGTATTCTACAGTTGAAAGGTATTCTACAGTTGAAAGGTATTCTACAGTTGAAAGGTATTCTACAGTTGAAAGGTATTCTACAGTTGAAAGGTATTCTACAGTTGAAAGGTATTCTACAGTTGAAAGGTATTCTACAGTTGAAAGGTATTCTATAGTTGAAAGGTATTCTACAGTTGAAAGGTATTCTACAGTTGAAATGTATTCTATAGTTGAAAGGTATTCTATAGTTCATAGGTATTCTACAGTTGAAATGTATTCTATAATTCATAGGTATTCTACAGTTCATAGGTATTCTATAGTTGAAAGGTATTCAATAGTTAAGGTATTCTATAGTTCATAGGTATTCTATAGTTGAAATGTATTCTATAGTTGAAAGGTATTCTATAGTTGATAGGTATTCTACAGTTGAAAGGTATTCTATAGTTGAACGGTATTCTATAGTTGAAATGTATTCTATAGTTGAAAGGTATTCTATAGTTGAAAGGTATTCTATAGTTGATAGATATTCTATAGTTGAAATGTATTCTATAGTTGAAAGGTATTCTATAGTTGAAAGGTATTCTATAGTTGAAAGGTATTCTATAGTTCATAGGTATTCTATAGTTGAAAGGTATTCTATAGTTGAAAGGTATTCTATAGTTCATAGGTATTCTATAGTTGAAATGTATTCTATAGTTGAAAGGTATTCTACAGTTCATAGGTATTCTATAGTTGAAAGGTATTCTACAGTTCATAGGTATTCTATAGTTGAAATGTATTCTATAGTTGAAAGGTATTCTATAGTTGATAGGTATTCTACAGTTGAAAGGTATTCTATAGTTGAACAGTATTCTATAGTTGAAATGTATTCTATAGTTGAAAGGTATTCTATAGTTGATAGATATTCTATAGTTGATATGTATTCTATAGTTGAACGGTATTCTATAGTTGAAAGGTATTTTATAATTCATAGGTATTCTACAGTTGAAAGGTATTCTATAGTTCATAGGTATTCTATAGTTGAAAGGTATTCTATAGCTGAAAGGTATTCTATAGTTCATAGGTATTCTATAGTTCATAGGTATTCTATAGTTGAAATGTATTCTATAGTTGAAAGGTATTCTACAGTTCATAGGTATTCTATAGTTGAAAGGTATTCTACAGTTCATAGGTATTCTATAGTTGAAATGTATTCTATAGTTGAAAGGTATTCTATAGTTGATAGGTATTCTATAGTTGAAAGGTATTCTATAGTTGATAGGTATTCTATAGTTGATAGGTATTCTATAGTTGAAGGTATTCTATAGTTGAAAGGTATTCTATAGTTGATAGGTATTCTATAGTTGATAGGTATTCTATAGTTGAAGGTATTCTATAGTTGATAGGTATTCTATAGTTGATAGGTATTCTATAGTTGAAAGGTATCTATAGTTGAAAGGTATCCTATAGTTGAAAGGTATCCTATAGTTGAAAGGTATTCTATAGTTGATAGGTATTCTATAGTTGAGAGGTATTCTATAGTTGAGAGGTATTCTATAGTTGAGAGGTATTCTATAGTTGAGAGGTATTCTATAGAGAGGTATTCTATAGTTGAGAGGTATTCTATAGTTGAGAGGTATTCTGTATTCTATAGTTGAGAGGTATTCTATAGTTGAGAGGTATTCTATAGTTGAGAGGTATTCTATAGTTGATAGGGTCAATATTCTATAGTTGAAAGGTATTCTACAGTTCATAGGTATTCTATAGTTGAAAGGTATTCAATAGTTAAGGTATTCTATAGTTGAAAGGTATTCTATAGTTGAACGGTATTCTATAGTTGAAATGTATTCTATAGTTGAAATGTATTCTATAGTTGAAAGGTATTCTATAGTTGATAGATATTCTATAGTTGATATGTATTCTATAGTTGAAAGGTATTCTACAGTTGAAAGGTATTCTATAGTTGAACGGTATTCTATAGTTGAAAGGTATTTTATAATTCATAGGTATTCTACAGTTGAAATGTATTCTATAGTTGAAAGGTATTCTATAGTTCATAGGTATTCTATAGTTGATAGTTATTCTATCATTCATAGGTATTCTATAATTGATAGGTATTCTATAGTTGATAGATATTCTATCATTTAGAATAGGATAGAATACCTATGAATGATAGAATACCTATCATTCATAGGTATTCTATAGTTGATAGGTATTCTATAGATGATAGGTATTCTATAGTTGATAGGTATTCTATAGTTGATAGGTATTCTATAGTTGATAGGTATTCTATAGTTGATAGGTATTCTATCATTCATAGGTATTCTATCATTCATAGGTATTCTATCATTCATAGGTATTCTATCATTCATAGGTATTCTATCATTCATAGGTATTCTATCATTCATAGGTATTCTATAGTTGATAGGTATTCTATCATTGATAGGTATTCTATCATTCATAGGTATTCTATCATTCATAGGTATTCTATAATTCATAGGTATTCTATCATTCATAGGTATTCTATCATTCATAGGTATTCTATCATTCATAGGTATTCTATCATTCATAGGTATTCTATCATTCATAGGTATTCTATCATTCATAGGTATTCTATCATTCATAGGTATTCTATCATTCATAGGTATTCTATAGTTGAAAGGTATTCTATAGTTGAAAGGTATTCTATAGTTGAAAGGTATTCTATAGTTGAAAGGTATTCTATAGTTCATAGGTATTCTATAGTTTAAATGTATTCTACAGTTGAAATGTATTCTATAGTTGAAAGGTATTCTATAGTTGAAAGGTATTCTATAGTTCATAGGTATTCTATAGTTGAAAGGTATTCTATAGTTGATAGGTATTCTATAGTTGATAGGTATTCTATAGTTGATAGGTATTCTATAGTTGATAGGTATTCTATAGTTGATAGGTATTCTATAGTTGATAGGTATTCTATAGTTGAAAGGTATTCTATAGTTGAAAGGTATTCTATAGTTGATATGTATTCTATAGTTGATATGTATTCTATAGTTGATAGGTATTCTATAGTTGATATGTATTCTATAGTTGAAAGGTATTCTATAGTTGATAGGTATTCTATAGTTGAAAGGTATTCTATAGTTGAAATGTATTCTACAGTTCATAGGTATTCTATAGTTGAAAGGTATTCTATAGTTAAGGTATTCTATAGTTCATAGGTATTCTATAGTTGAAATGTATTCTATAGTTGAAAGGTATTCTACAGTTCATAGGTATTCTATAGTTGAAAGGTATTCTACAGTTCATAGGTATTCTATAGTTGAAATGTATTCTATAGTTGAAAGGTATTCCATAGTTGATAGGTATTCTATAGTTGAAAGGTATTCTATAGTTGAAAGGTATTCTATAGTTGAAAGGTATTCTATAGTTGATAGGTATTCTATAGTTGAAAGGTATTCTATAGTTGATAGGTATTCTATAGTTGAAAGGTATTCTATAGTTGAAAGGTATTCTATAGTTGAAAGGTATTCTATAGTTGATAGGTATTCTATAGTTGAAAGGTATTCTATAGTTGATAGGTATTCTATAGTTGATAGGTATTCTATAGTTGATAGGTATTCTATAGTTGATAGGTATTCTATAGTTGATAGGTATTCTATAGTTGATAGGTATTCTATAGTTGAGAGGTATTCTATAGTTGAGAGGTATTCTATAGTTGAGAGGTATTCTATAGTTGATAGGGTCAATATTCTATAGTTGAAAGGTATTCTACAGTTCATAGGTATTCTATAGTTGAAATGTATTCTATAGTTGAAAGGTATTCTATAGTTGATAGGTATTCTATAGTTGATAGGTATTCTATAGTTGAACGGTATTCTATAGTTGAAAGGTATTCTATAGTTCATAGGTATTCTACAGTTGAAATGTATTCTATAGTTGAAAGGTGTTCTATAGTTCATAGGTATTCTATCATTCATAGGTATTCTATAGTTGATATTGTATTCTATAGTTGATAGATATTCTATAGTTGATAGGTATTCTATAGTTGATAGGTATTCTATAGTTGATAGGTATTCTATAGTTGATAGGTATTCTATAGTTGATAGGTATTCTATAGTTGATAGGTATTCTATAGTTGATAGGTATTCTATAGTTGATAGGTATTCTATAGTTGATAGGTATTCTATAGTTGAAAGGTATTCTATAGTTGATAGGTATTCTATAGTTGAAAGGTATTCTATAGTTGAAATGTATTCTATAGTTGATAGGTATTCTATAGTTGATAGGTATTCTGTAGTTGATATGTATTCTATAGTTGAAAGGTATTCTATAGTTGAAATGTATTCTATAGTTGAAAGGTATTCTATAGTTGAAAGGTATTCTATAGTTGATAGGTATTCTATAGTTGAAAGGTATTCTATAGTTGATAGGTATTCTATAGTTGAAAGGTATTCTATAGTTGAAAGGTATTCTATAGTTGAAAGGTATTCTATAGTTGAAAGGTATTCTATAGTTGATAGGTATTCTATAGTTGATAGGTATTCTATAGTTGAAAGGTATTCTATAGTTGATAGGTATTCTATAGTTGAATGGTATTCTATAGTTGATAGGTATTCTATAGTTGAATGGTATTCTATAGTTGATAGGTATTCTATAGTTGAAAGGTATTCTATAGTTGATAGATATTCTATCATTCATAGGTATTCTATAGTTGATAGATATTCTATAGTTGATAGGTATTCTATAGTTGAAAGGTATTCTATAGTTGATATGTATTCTATAGTTGATATGTATTCTATAGTTGAAAGGTATTCTATAGTTGAAAGGTATTCTATAGTTGATAGGTATTCTATAGTTGAAAGGTATTCTATAGTTGATAGGTATTCTATAGTTGAAATGTATTCTATAGTTGAAAGGTATTCTATAGTTGATAGGTATTCTATAGTTGATATGTATTCTATAGTTGAAAGGTATTCTATAGTTGAAATGTATTCTATAGTTGAAAGGTATTCTATAGTTGAAAGGTATTCTATAGTTGATATGTATTCTATAGTTGATATGTATTCTATAGTTGAAAGGTATTCTATAGTTGATATGTATTCTATAGTTGATAGGTATTCTATAGTTGAGAGGTATTCTATAGTTGATAGGGTCAATATTCTATAGTTGAAATGTATTCTACAGTTCATAGGTATTCTATAGTTGAAAGGTATTCAATAGTTAAGGTATTCTATAGTTCATAGGTATTCTATAGTTGAAATGTATTCTATAGTTGAAAGGTATTCTATAGTTGATAGGTATTCTATAGTTGAAAGGTATTCTATAGTTGAAAGGTATTCTATAGTTGAAAGGTATTCTATAGTTGAAAGGTATTCTATAGTTGATAGGTATTCTATAGTTGATAGGTATTCTATAGTTGAAATGTATTCTATAGTTGATAGGTATTCTATAGTTGATAGGTATTCTATAGTTGATAGGTATTCTATAGTTGATAGGTATTCTATAGTTGAGAGGTATTCTATAGTTGATAGGGTCAATATTCTATAGTTGAAAGGTATTCTACAGTTCATAGGTATTCTATAGTTGAAATGTATTCTATAGTTGAAAGGTATTCTATAGTTGATAGGTATTCTATAGTTGAAAGGTATTCTACAGTTGAAGGTATTCTATAGTTGAACGGTATTCTATAGTTGAAAGGTATTCTATAGTTGAAAGGTATTCTATAGTTGATAGGTATTCTATAGTTGAACGGTATTCTATAGTTGAAAGGTATTCTATAGTTCATAGGTATTCTACAGTTGAAATGTATTCTATAGTTGAAAGGTATTCTATAGTTCATAGGTATTCTATCATTCATAGGTATTCTATAGTTGATATTGTATTCTATAGTTGATAGTTATTCTATAGTTGATAGATATTCTATAGTTGATAGATATTCTATAGTTGATAGGTATTCTATAGTTGATAGGTATTCTATAGTTGATAGGTATTCTATAGTTGAAAGGTATTCTATAGTTGATAGGTATTCTATAGTTGATAGGTATTCTATAGTTGAAAGGTATTCTATAGTTGAAATGTATTCTATAGTTGAAAGGTATTCTATAGTTGATAGTTATTCTATCATTCATAGGTATTCTATAATTGATAGGTATTCTATAGTTGATAGATATTCTATAGTTGAAAGGTATTCTATAGTTGATAGGTATTCTATAGTTGAAAGGTATTCTACAGTTGAAAGGTATTCTATAGTTGAACGGTATTCTATAGTTGAACGGTATTTTATAGTTGAAGGTATTCTATAGTTGAACGGTTTTCTATAGTTGAAATGTATTCTATAGTTGAAAGGTATTCTATAGTTGATAGGTATTCTATAGTTGAAGGTATTCTATAGTTGAAGGTATTCTATAGTTGATAGGTATTCTATAGTTGAAATGTATTCTATAGTTGAAAGGTATTCTATAGTTGATAGGTATTCTATCATTCATAGGTATTCTATAGTTGATATTGTATTCTATAGTTGATAGTTATTCTATAGTTGATAGATATTCTATAGTTGATAGGTATTCTATAGTTGAAAGGTATTCTATAGTTGATAGGTATTCTATAGTTGATAGGTATTCTATAGTTGATAGGTATTCTATAGTTGAAAGGTATTCTATAGTTGAAAGGTATTCTATAGTTGATATGTATTCTATAGTTGATAGGTATTCTATAGTTGAAAGGTATTCTATAGTTGATAGGTATTCTATAGTTGATAGGTATTCTATCATTCATAGGTATTCTATAGTTGATAGGTATTCTATCATTCATAGGTATTCTATAGTTGATAGATATTCTATAGTTGATAGGTATTCTATAGTTGAAAGGTATTCTATAGTTGATATGTATTCTATAGTTGATATGTATTCTATAGTTGATATGTATTCTATAGTTGATAGGTATTCTATAGTTGATAGGTATTCTATAGTTGATAGGTATTCTATAGTTGAAAGGTATTCTATAGTTGATAGATATTCTATCATTCATAGGTATTCTATAGTTGATAGGTATTCTATAGTTGATAGGTATTCTATAGTTGAAAGGTATTCTATAGTTGATATGTATTCTATAGTTGATATGTATTCTATAGTTGAAAGGTATTCTATAGTTGAAAGGTATTCTATAGTTGATAGGTATTCTATAGTTGAGAGGTATTCTATAGTTGATAGGGTCAATATTCTATAGTTGAAATGTATTCTACAGTTCATAGGTATTCTATAGTTGAAAGGTATTCAATAGTTAAGGTATTCTATAGTTCATAGGTATTCTATAGTTGAAATGTATTCTATAGTTGAAAGGTATTCTATAGTTGATAGGTATTCTATAGTTGAAGGTATTCTATAGTTGAAAGGTATTCTATAGTTGAAAGGTATTCTATAGTTGATAGGTATTCTATAGTTGAAAGGTATTCTATAGTTGATAGGTATTCTATAGTTGATAGGTATTCTATAGTTGAAAGGTATTCTATAGTTGAAATGTATTCTATAGTTGAAATGTATTCTATAGTTGATAGGTATTCTATAGTTGATAGGTATTCTATAGTTGATAGGTATTCTATAGTTGATAGGTATTCTATAGTTGATAGGTATTCTATAGTTGAGAGGTATTCTATAGTTGATAGGGTCAATATTCTATAGTTGAAAGGTATTCTACAGTTCATAGGTATTCTATAGTTGAAATGTATTCTATAGTTGAAAGGTATTCTATAGTTGATAGGTATTCTATAGTTGAAAGGTATTCTACAGTTGAAGGTATTCTACAGTTGAAGGTATTCTATAGTTGAAATGTATTCTATAGTTGAAAGGTATTCTATAGTTGATAGGTATTCTATAGTTGAAGGTATTCTATAGTTGAAAGGTATTCTATAGTTCATAGGTATTCTACAGTTGAAATGTATTCTATAGTTGAAAGGTATTCTATAGTTGATAGGTATTCTATCATTCATAGGTATTCTATAGTTGATATTGTATTCTATAGTTGATAGTTATTCTATAGTTGATAGGTATTCTATAGTTGATAGGTATTCTATAGTTGAAATGTATTCTATAGTTGATAGGTATTCTATAGTTGATAGGTATTCTATAGTTGAGAGGTATTCTATAGTTGAGAGGTATTCTATAGTTGAGAGGTATTCTATAGTTGAGAGGTATTCTATAGTTGATAGGGTCAATATTCTATAGTTGAAAGGTATTCTACAGTTCATAGGTATTCTATAGTTGAAATGTATTCTATAGTTGAAAGGTATTCTATAGTTGATAGGTATTCTATAGTTGAAAGGTATTCTACAGTTGAAGGTATTCTATAGTTGAACGGTATTCTATAGTTGAACGGTATTCTATAGTTGAAAGGTATTCTATAGTTGATAGGTATTCTATAGTTGAACGGTATTCTATAGTTGAAAGGTATTCTATAGTTCATAGGTATTCTACAGTTGAAATGTATTCTAGAGTTGAAAGGTATTCTATAGTTCATAGGTATTCTATCATTCATAGGTATTCTATAGTTGATATTGTATTCTATAGTTGATAGTTATTCTATAGTTGATAGATATTCTATAGTTGATAGGTATTCAAAAGTTGATAGGTATTCTATAGTTGATAGGTATTCTATAGTTGATAGGTATTCTATAGTTGAAAGGTATTCTATAGTTGAAAGGTATTCTATAGTTGAAAGGTATTCTATAGTTGAAAGGTATTCTATAGTTGATAGGTATTCTATAGTTGATAGGTATTCTATAGTTGAACGGTATTCTATAGTTGAAAGGTATTCTATAGTTCATAGGTATTCTACAGTTGAAATGTATTCTATAGTTGAAAGGTATTCTATAGTTCATAGGTATTCTATCATTCATAGGTATTCTATAGTTGATATTGTATTCTATAGTTGATAGTTATTCTATAGTTGATAGATATTCTATAGTTGATAGGTATTCTATAGTTGAAAGGTATTCTATAGTTGATAGGTATTCTATAGTTGATAGGTATTCTATAGTTGATAGGTATTCTATAGTTGAAAGTTATTCTATAGTTGAAAGTTATTCTATAGTTGATAGGTATTCTATAGTTGATAGGTATTCTGTAGTTGATAGGTATTATATAGTTGATATGTATTCTATAGTTGATAGGTATTCTATCATTCATAGGTATTCTATAGTTGATAGGTATTCTATAGTTGATAGGTATTCTATAGTTGATAGGTATTCTATAGTTGATAGGTATTCTATAGTTGAAAGGTATTCTATAGTTGAAAGGTATTCTATAGTTGAAAGGTATTCTATAGTTGAAAGGTATTCTATAGTTGAAAGGTATTCTATAGTTGAAAGGTATTCTATAGTTGATAGATATTCTATCATTCATAGGTATTCTATAGTTGATAGGTATTCTATCATTCATAGGTATTCTATAGTTGATAGATATTCTATAGTTGATAGGTATTCTATAGTTGAAATGTATTCTATAGTTGATAGGTATTCTATAGTTGATAGGTATTCTATAGTTGAAATGTATTCTATAGTTGATATGTATTCTATAGTTGAAAGGTATTCTATAGTTGATAGGTATTCTATAGTTGATAGGTATTCTATAGTTGAAATGTATTCTATAGTTGAACTGTATTCTATAGTTGAAAGGTATTCTACAGTTCATAGGTATTCTATAGTTGAAAGGTATTCTACAGTTCATAGGTATTCTATAGTTGAAATGTATTCTATAGTTGAAAGGTATTCTATATTTGATAGGTATTCTATAGTTGAAAGGTATTCTATAGTTGAAAGGTATTCTACAGTTCATAGGTATTCTATAGTTGAAAGGTATTCTATAGTTGAAAGGTATTCTATAGTTCATAGGTATTCTATAGTTGAAATGTATTCTATAGTTGAAAGGTATTCTATAGTTGATAGGTATTCTATAGTTGAAAGGTATTCTATAGTTGAAAGGTATTCTACAGTTGAAATGTATTCTATAGTTGAAATGTATTCTATAGTTGAAAGGTATTCTATAGTTGAAAGGTATTCTATAGTTGATAGTTATTCTATCATTCATAGGTATTCTATAATTGATAGGTATTCTATCATTCATAGGTATTCTATAATTGATAGGTATTCTATCATTCATAGGTATTCTAGAGTTGATAGATATTCTATAGTTGATAGATATTCTATCATTCATAGGTATTCTATCATTCATAGGTATTCTATCATTCATAGGTATTCTATCATTCATAGGTATTCTATCATTCATAGGTATTCTATAATTGATAGGTATTCTATCATTCATAGGTATTCTAGAGTTGATAGATATTCTATAGTTGATAGATATTCTATCATTCATAGGTATTCTATAGTTGATAGGTATTCTATCATTCATAGGTATTCTATCATTCATAGGTATTCTATCATTCATAGGTATTCTATCATTCATAGGTATTCTATCATTCATAGGTATTCTATCATTCATAGGTATTCTATCATTCATAGGTATTCTATCATTCATAGGTATTCTATCATTCATAGGTATTCTATCATTCATAGGTATTCTATCATTCATAGGTATTCTATCATTCATAGGAATTCTATAGTTGATAGGTATTCTATCATTCATAGGTATTCTATCATTCATAGGTATTCTATCATTCATAGGTATTCTATCATTCATAGGTATTCTATCATTCATAGGTATTCTATCATTCATAGGTATTCTATCATTCATAGGTATTCTATCATTCATAGGTATTCTATCATTCATAGGTATTCTATCATTCATAGGTATTCTATAGTTGATAGGTATTCTATAGTTGATAGGTATTCTATAGTTTAAATGTATTCTACAGTTGAAATGTATTCTATAGTTGAAAGGTATTCTATAGTTGATAGGTATTCTATAGTTGATAGGTATTCTATAGTTGATAGGTATTCTATAGTTGATAGGTATTCTATAGTTGATAGGTATTCTATAGTTGATAGGTATTCTATAGTTGAAAGTTATTCTATAGTTGAAAGGTATTCTATAGTTGAAAGGTATTCTATAGTTGATAGGTATTCTATAGTTGAGAGGTATTCTATAGTTGAGAGGTATTCTATAGTTGAGAGGTATTCTATAGTTGATAGGGTCAATATTCTATAGTTGAAAGGTATTCTACAGTTCATAGGTATTCTATAGTTGAAAGGTATTCAATAGTTAAGGTATTCTATAGTTCATAGGTATTCTATAGTTGAAATGTATTCTATAGTTGAAAGGTATTCTACAGTTCATAGGTATTCTATAGTTGAAAGGTATTCTACAGTTCATAGGTATTCTATAGTTGAAATGTATTCTATAGTTGAAAGGTATTCTATAGTTGATAGGTATTCTATAGTTGAAAGGTATTCTATAGTTGAAAGGTATTCTATAGTTGAAAGGTATTCTATAGTTGATAGGTATTCTATAGTTGATAGGTATTCTATAGTTGAAAGGTATTCTATAGTTGATAGGTATTCTATAGTTGATAGGTATTCTATAGTTGATAGGTATTCTATAGTTGATAGGTATTCTATAGTTGATAGGTATTCTATAGTTGATAGGTATTCTATCATTCATAGGTATTCTATCATTCATAGGTATTCTATCATTCATAGGTATTCTATCATTCATAGGTATTCTATCATTCATAGGTATTCTATCATTCATAGGTATTCTATCATTCATAGGTATTCTATCATTCATAGGTATTCTATCATTCATAGGTATTCTATCATTGATAGGTATTCTATCATTGATAGGTATTCTATCATTCATAGGTATTCTATCATTCATAGGTATTCTATCATTCATAGGTATTCTATCATTCATAGGTATTCTATCATTCATAGGTATTCTATCATTGATAGGTATTCTATCATTCATAGGTATTCTATCATTCATAGGTATTCTATCATTCATAGGTATTCTATCATTCATAGGTATTCTATAGTTGATATTGTATTCTATAGTTGATAGTTATTCTATAGTTGATAGTTATTCTATAGTTGATAGATATTCTATAGTTGATAGGTATTCTATAGTTGATAGGTATTCTATAGTTGATAGGTATTCTATAGTTGATAGGTATTCTATAGTTGATAGGTATTCTATAGTTGAAAGGTATTCTATAGTTGATAGGTATTCTATAGTTGATAGGTATTCTATAGTTGAAAGGTATTCTATAGTTGATAGGTATTCTATAGTTGAAAGGTATTCTATAGTTGAAAGGTATTCTATAGTTGAAAGGTATTCTATAGTTGAAAGGTATTCTATAGTTGAAAGGTATTCTATAGTTGAAAGGTATTCTATAGTTGATATGTATTCTATAGTTGATAGGTATTCTATAGTTGATAGGTATTCTATAGTTGATAGGTATTCTATAGTTGATAGGTATTCTATAGTTGAAATGTATTCTATAGTTGAAATGTATTCTATAGTTGATAGGTATTCTATAGTTGAAAGGTATCCTATAGTTGATATGTATTCTATAGTTGATATGTATTCTATAGTTGAAAGGTATTCTATAGTTGAAATGTATTCTATAGTTGATAGGTATTCTATAGTTGAGAGGTATTCTATAGTTGATAGGGTCAATATTCTATAGTTGAAATGTATTCTATAGTTCATAGGTATTCTATAGTTGATAGGTATTCTATAGTTGAGAGGTATTCTATAGTTGAGAGGTATTCTATAGTTGATAGGGTCAATATTCTATAGTTGAAAGGTATTCTACAGTTCATAGGTATTCTATAGTTGAAATGTATTCTATAGTTGAAAGGTATTCTATAGTTGATAGGTATTCTATAGTTGATAGGTATTCTATAGTTGATAGGTATTCTATAGTTGAACGGTATTCTATAGTTGAAAGGTATTCTATAGTTCATAGGTATTCTACAGTTGAAATGTATTCTATAGTTGAAAGGTATTCTATAGTTCATAGGTATTCTATCATTCATAGGTATTCTATAGTTGATATTGTATTCTATAGTTGATAGTTATTCTATAGTTGATAGATATTCTATAGTTGATAGGTATTCAAAAGTTGATAGGTATTCTATAGTTGATAGGTATTCTATAGTTGATAGGTATTCTATAGTTGATAGGTATTCTATAGTTGATAGGTATTCTATAGTTGAAAGGTATTCTATAGTTGATAGAATATTGAACCTATAGTTGATACTTATTCTATAGTTGATAGGTTCAATATTCTATAGTTGATAGGTATTCTGTAGTTGATAGGTATTATATAGTTGATAGTTATTCTATCAGTTCATAGGTATTCTATAGTTGATAGGTATTCTATAGTTGAAATGTATTCTATAGTTGATAGGTATTCTATAGTTGATAGGTATTCTATAGTTGAAAGGTATTATATAGTTGATAGGTATTCTATAGTTGAAAGGTATTCTATAGTTGATAGGTATTCTATAGTTGAAAGGTATTCTATAGTTGATAGGTATTCTATAGTTGATAGGTATTCTATAGTTGATAGGTTCAATATTCTATAGTTGATACTTATTCTATAGTTGATAGGTTCAATATTCTACAGTTGATAGGTATTCTGTAGTTGATAGGTATTCTATAGTTGATAGAATAACTATGAATTATTCTATCATTCATAGGTATTCTATAGTTGATAGGTATTCTATAGTTGAAAGGTATTCTATAGTTGAAAGGTATTCTATAGTTGAAAGGTATTCTATAGTTGAAAGGTATTCTATAGTTGAAAGGTATTCTATAGTTGAAAGGTATTCTATAGTTGATAGGTATTCTATAGTTGATAGGTATTCTATAGTTGAAATGTATTATATAGTTGATAGGTATTCTATAGTTGAAAGGTATTCTATAGTTGATAGGTATTCTATAGTTGATAGGTATTCTATCATTCATAGGTATTCTATAGTTGATAGGTATTCTATAGTTGATAGGTATTCTATAGTTGATAGGTATTCTATAGTTGATAGGTATTCTATAGTTGATAGGTATTCTATAGTTGATAGGTATTCTATAGTTGATAGGTATTCTATAGTTGATAGGTATTCTATAGTTGAAAGGTATTCTATAGTTGATAGGTATTCTATAGTTGATAGGTATTCTATCATTCATAGGTATTCTATCATTCATAGGTATTCTATCATTCATAGGTATTCTATCATTCATAGGTATTCTATCATTCATAGGTATTCTATAGTTGATAGGTATTCTATCATTCATAGGTATTCTAGAGTTGATAGATATTCTATAGTTGATAGATATTCTATCATTCATAGGTATTCTATCATTCATAGGTATTCTATAGTTGATAGGTATTCTATAGATGATAGGTATTCTATAGTTGATAGGTATTCTATAGTTGATAGGTATTCTATAGTTGAAATGTATTCTATAGTTGAAAGGTATTCTATAGTTGAAAGTTATTCTATAGTTGATAGGTATTCTATAGTTGATAGGTATTCTATAGTTGAAATGTATTATATAGTTGATAGGTATTCTATAGTTGAAAGGTATTCTATAGTTGATAGGTATTCTATAGTTGATAGGTATTCTATAGTTGATAGGTATTCTATAGTTGATAGGTATTCTATAGTTGATAGGTATTCTATAGTTGATAGGTATTCTATAGTTGATAGGTATTCTATCATTCATAGGTATTCTATCATTCATAGGTATTCTATCATTCATAGGTATTCTATCATTCATAGGTATTCTATCATTCATAGGTATTCTATAGTTGATAGGTATTCTATCATTCATAGGTATTCTATCATTCATAGGTATTCTATCATTCATAGGTATTCTATCATTCATAGGTATTCTATCATTCATAGGTATTCTATCATTCATAGGTATTCTATCATTCATAGGTATTCTATCATTCATAGGTATTCTATCATTCATAGGTATTCTATCATTCATAGGTATTCTATAGTTGATAGGTATTCTATAGTTGAAAGGTATTCTATAGTTGAAAGGTATTCTATAGTTGAAAGGTATTCTATAGTTGAAAGGTATTCTATAGTTGAAAGGTATTCTATAGTTGAAAGGTATTCTATAGTTCATAGGTATTCTATAGTTTAAATGTATTCTACAGTTGAAATGTATTCTATAGTTGAAAGGTATTCTATAGTTGATAGGTATTCTATAGTTGAAAGTTATTCTATAGTTGATAGGTATTCTATAGTTGATAGGTATTCTATAGTTGAAATGTATTCTATAGTTGATAGGTATTCTATAGTTGATAGGTATTCTATAGTTGAAAGGTATTCTATAGTTGAAAGGTATTCTATAGTTGATAGGTATTCTATAGTTGATAGGTATTCTATAGTTGAAAGGTATTCTATAGTTGATAGATGTTCTATCATTCATAGGTATTCTATAGTTGATAGGTATTCTATCATTCATAGGTATTCTATAGTTGAAATGTATTCTATAGTTGATAGGTATTCTATAGTTGATAGGTATTCTATAGTTGAAAGGTATTCTACAGTTCATAGGTATTCTATAGTTGAAAGGTATTCAATAGTTAAGGTATTCTATAGTTCATAGGTATTCTATAGTTGAAATGTATTCTATAGTTGAAAGGTATTCTATAGTTGATAGGTATTCTATAGTTGAAAGGTATTCTATAGTTGAAAGGTATTCTATAGTTGAAAGGTATTCTATAGTTGATAGGTATTCTATAGTTGATAGGTATTCTATAGTTGAAATGTATTCTATAGTTGATAGGTATTCTATAGTTGATAGGTATTCTATAGTTGAGAGGTATTCTATAGTTGATAGGGTCAATATTCTATAGTTGAAAGGTATTCTACAGTTCATAGGTATTCTATAGTTGAAATGTATTCTATAGTTGAAAGGTATTCTATAGTTGATAGGTATTCTATAGTTGATAGGTATTCTATAGTTGAACGGTATTCTATAGTTGAAAGGTATTCTATAGTTCATAGGTATTCTACAGTTGAAATGTATTCTATAGTTGAAAGGTGTTCTATAGTTCATAGGTATTCTATCATTCATAGGTATTCTATAGTTGATATTGTATTCTATAGTTGATAGTTATTCTATAGTTGATAGATATTCTATAGTTGATAGGTATTCAAAAGTTGATAGGTATTCTATATTTGATAGGTATTCTATAGTTGATAGGTATTCTATAGTTGAAAGGTATTCTATAGTTGATAGGTATTCTATAGTTGATAGGTATTCTATAGTTGAAAGGTATTCTATAGTTGATAGGTATTCTATAGTTGATAGGTATTCTATAGTTGATAGGTATTCTATAGTTGAAATGTATTCTATAGTTGATAGGTATTCTATAGTTGATAGGTATTCTGTAGTTGAAAGGTATTATATAGTTGATATGTATTCTATAGTTGAAAGGTATTCTATAGTTGAAAGGTATTCTATAGTTGATAGGTATTCTATAGTTGAAAGGTATTCTATAGTTGAAAGGTATTCTATAGTTGATAGGTATTCTATAGTTGAAAGGTATTCTATAGTTGAAAGGTATTCTATAGTTGAAAGGTATTCTATAGTTGATAGGTATTCTATAGTTGATAGGTATTCTATAGTTGATAGGTATTCTATAGTTGATAGGTATTCTATAGTTGAAAGGTATTCTATAGTTGAAAGGTATTCTATAGTTGAAAGGTATTCTATAGTTGAAAGGTATTCTATAGTTGAAAGGTATTCTATAGTTGAAAGGTATTCTATAGTTGAAAGGTATTCTATAGTTGAAAGGTATTCTATAGTTGAAATGTATTCTATAGTTGATAGGTATTCAATAGTTGATAGGTATTCTATAGTTGAGAGGTATTCTATAGTTGATAGGGTCAATATTCTATAGTTGAAAGGTATTCTACAGTTCATAGGTATTCTATAGTTGAAAGGTATTCAATAGTTAAGGTATTCTATAGTTCATAGGTATTCTATAGTTGAAATGTATTCTATAGTTGAAAGGTATTCTATAGTTGATAGGTATTCTATAGTTGAAAGGTATTCTATAGTTGAAAGGTATTCTATAGTTGAAATGTATTCTATAGTTGATAGGTATTCTATAGTTCAAAGGTATTCTATAGTTGAAATGTATTCTATAGTTGATAGGTATTCTATAGTTGATAGGTATTCTATAGTTGAGAGGTATTCTATAGTTGATAGGGTCAATATTCTATAGTTGAAAGGTATTCTACAGTTCATAGGTATTCTATAGTTGAAATGTATTCTATAGTTGAAAGGTATTCTATAGTTGATAGGTATTCTATAGTTGATAGGTATTCTATAGTTGAATAGGTATTCTATAGTTGAAAGGTATTCTATAGTTCATAGGTATTCTACAGTTGAAATGTATTCTATAGTTGAAAGGTATTCTATAGTTCATAGGTATTCTATCATTCATAGGTATTCTATAGTTGATAGGTATTCTATAGTTGATAGATATTCTATAGTTGATAGGTATTCAAAAGTTGATAGGTATTCTATAGTTGATAGGTATTCTATAGTTGATAGGTATTCTATAGTTGATAGGTATTCTATAGTTGATAGGTATTCTATAGTTGAAAGGTATTCTATAGTTGATAGGTATTCTATAGTTGATAGGTATTCTATAGTTGAAAGGTATTCTATAGTTGATAGGTATTCTATAGTTGATAGGTATTCTATAGTTGATAGGTATTCTATAGTTGAAAGGTATTCTATAGTTGATAGGTATTCTATAGTTGAAAGGTATTCTATAGTTGATAGGTATTCTATAGTTGATAGGTATTCTGTAGTTGAAAGGTATTATATAGTTGATATGTATTCTATAGTTGAAAGGTATTCTATAGTTGAAAGGTATTCTATAGTTGATAGGTATTCTATAGTTGATAGGTATTCTATAGTTGATAGGTATTCTATAGTTGATAGGTATTCTATAGTTGAAAGGTATTCTATAGTTGATAGGTATTCTATAGTTGATAGGTATTCTATAGTTGATAGGTATTCTATAGTTGAAAGGTATTCTATAGTTGATAGAATATCTATCATTCATAGGTATTCTATAGTTGATAGGTATTCTATCATTCATAGGTATTCTATAGTTGATAGGTATTCTATAGTTGAAATGTATTCTATAGTTGAAATGTATTCTATAGTTGAAAGGTATCCTATAGTTGATATGTATTCTATAGTTGATATGTATTCTATAGTTGAAAGGTATTCTATAGTTGAAATGTATTCTATAGTTGATAGGTATTCTATAGTTGAGAGGTATTCTATAGTTGATAGGGTCAATATTCTATAGTTGAAATGTATTCTACAGTTCATAGGTATTCTATAGTTGAAAGGTATTCTATAGTTGAAAGGTATTCTATAGTTGAAAGGTATTCTATAGTTGATAGGTATTCTATAGTTGATAGGTATTCTATAGTTGATAGGTATTCTATAGTTGATAGGTATTCTATAGTTGATAGGTATTCTATAGTTGAAAGGTATTCTATAGTTGAAAGGTATTCTATAGTTGATAGGTATTCTATAGTTGATAGGTATTCTATAGTTGATAGGTATTCTATAGTTGAAAGGTATTCTATAGTTGAAAGGTATTCTATAGTTGATAGGTATTCTATAGTTGATAGGTATTCTATAGTTGAAAGGTATTCTATAGTTGATAGGTATTCTATAGTTGAAAGGTATTCTATAGTTGATAGGTATTCTATAGTTGAAAGGTATTCTATAGTTGAAAGGTATTCTATAGTTGATAGGTATTCTATAGTTGATAGGTATTCTATAGTTGAAAGGTATTCTATAGTTGATAGGTATTCTATAGTTGATAGGTATTCTATAGTTGATAGGTATTCTATAGTTGATAGGTATTCTATAGTTGATAGGTATTCTATAGTTGAGAGGTATTCTATAGTTGAGAGGTATTCTATAGTTGATAGGGTCAATATTCTATAGTTGAAATGTATTCTACAGTTCATAGGTATTCTATAGTTGAAAGGTATTCAATAGTTAAGGTATTCTATAGTTGATAGGTATTCTATAGTTGAAATGTATTCTATAGTTGAAAGGTATTCTACAGTTCATAGGTATTCTATAGTTGAAAGGTATTCTATAGTTCATAGGTATTCTATAGTTGAAATGTATTCTATAGTTGATAGGTATTCTATAGTTGATAGGTATTCTATAGTTGATAGGTATTCTATAGTTGAAATGTATTCTATAGTTGATAGGTATTCTATAGTTGAGAGGTATTCTATAGTTGATAGGTCAATATTCTATAGTTGAAAGGTATTCTACAGTTCATAGGTATTCTATAGTTGAAATGTATTCTATAGTTGAAAGGTATTCTATAGTTGATAGGTATTCTATAGTTGATAGGTATTCTATAGTTGAAGGTATTCTATAGTTGAAAGGTATTCTATAGTTCATAGGTATTCTACAGTTGAAATGTATTCTATAGTTGAAAGGTATTCTATAGTTGATAGGTATTCTATCAGTTCATAGGTATTCTATAGTTGATATTGTATTCTATAGTTGATAGTTATTCTATAGTTGATAGATATTCTATAGTTGATAGGTATTCAAAAGTTGATAGGTATTCTATAGTTGATAGGTATTCTATAGTTGATAGGTATTCTATAGTTGATAGGTATTCTATAGTTGAAAGGTATTCTATAGTTGATAGGTATTCTATAGTTGATAGGTATTCTATAGTTGAAAGGTATTCTATAGTTGATAGGTATTCTATAGTTGATAGGTATTCTATAGTTGAAAGGTATTCTATAGTTGATAGGTATTCTATAGTTGAAATGTATTCTATAGTTGATAGGTATTCTATAGTTGATAGGTATTCTGTAGTTGAAAGGTATTATATAGTTGATATGTATTCTATAGTTGAAAGGTATTCTATAGTTGAAAGGTATTCTATAGTTGAAAGGTATTCTATAGTTGAAAGGTATTCTATAGTTGAAAGGTATTCTATAGTTGAAAGGTATTCTATAGTTGATAGGTATTCTATAGTTGATAGGTATTCTGTAGTTGATATGTATTCTATAGTTGAAAGGTATTCTATAGTTGAAATGTATTCTATAGTTGAAAGGTATTCTATAGTTGAAAGGTATTCTATAGTTGATAGGTATTCTATAGTTGATAGGTATTCTATAGTTGAAAGGTATTCTATAGTTGATAGGTATTCTATAGTTGAAAGGTATTCTATAGTTGATAGGTATTCTATAGTTGAAAGGTATTCTATAGTTGAAAGGTATTCTATAGTTGATAGGTATTCTATCATTCATAGGTATTCTATCATTCATTGGTATTCTATCATTCATAGGTATTCTATAGTTGATAGGTATTCTATAGTTGATAGGTATTCTATAGTTGAAAGGTATTCTATAGTTGAAAGGTATTCTATAGTTGATAGGTATTCTATAGTTGAAAGGTATTCTATAGTTGATATGTATTCTATAGTTGATAGGTATTCTATAGTTGATATGTATTCTATAGTTGAAAGCTATTCTATAGTTGAAATGTATTCTATAGTTGATAGGTATTCTATAGTTGATAGGGTCAATATTCTATAGTTGAAATGTATTCTACAGTTCATAGGTATTCTATAGTTGAAAGGTATTCTATAGTTGAAAGGTATTCTATAGTTGAAAGGTATTCTATAGTTGATAGGTATTCTATAGTTGATAGGTATTCTATAGTTGAAAGGTATTCTATAGTTGATAGGTATTCTATAGTTGAAAGGTATTCTATAGTTGAAAGGTATTCTATAGTTGATAGGTATTCTATAGTTGAAAGGTATTCTATAGTTGATAGGTATTCTATAGTTGATAGGTATTCTATAGTTGATAGGTATTCTATAGTTGAAAGGTATTCTATAGTTGAAAGGTATTCTATAGTTGATAGGTATTCTATAGTTGAAATGTATTCTATAGTTGAAAGGTATTCTATAGTTGATAGGTATTCTATAGTTGATAGGTATTCTATAGTTGATAGGTATTCTATAGTTGATAGGTATTCTATAGTTGATAGGTATTCTATAGTTGATAGGTATTCTATAGTTGATAGGTATTCTATAGTTGAAAGGTATTCTATAGTTGATATGTATTCTATAGTTGATATGTATTCTATAGTTGATAGGTATTCTATAGTTGAGAGGTATTCTATAGTTGAGAGGTATTCTATAGTTGATAGGGTCAATATTCTATAGTTGAAATGTATTCTACAGTTCATAGGTATTCTATAGTTGAAAGGTATTCAATAGTTAAGGTATTCTATAGTTCATAGGTATTCTATAGTTGAAATGTATTCTATAGTTGAAAGGTATTCTACAGTTCATAGGTATTCTATAGTTGAAAGGTATTCTACAGTTCATAGGTATTCTATAGTTGAAATGTATTCTATAGTTGAAAGGTATTCTATAGTTGATAGGTATTCTATAGTTGAAAGGTATTCTATAGTTGATAGGTATTCTATAGTTGAACGGTATTCTATAGTTGAAAGGTATTCTATAGTTGATAGGTTAATATTCTATAGTTGAAAGGTATTCTATAGTTCATAGGTATTCTATAGTTGAAATGTATTCTATAGTTGAAAGGTATTCTATAGTTGATAGGTATTCTATAGTTGATAGGTATTCTATAGTTGAAGGTATTCTATAGTTGAAAGGTATTCTATAGTTCATAGGTATTCTACAGTTGAAATGTATTCTATAGTTGAAAGGTATTCTATAGTTCATAGGTATTCTATCATTCATAGGTATTCTATAGTTGATATTGTATTCTATAGTTGATAGTTATTCTATAGTTGATAGATATTCTATAGTTGATAGGTATTCAAAAGTTGATAGGTATTCTATAGTTGATAGGTATTCTATAGTTGATAGGTATTCTATAGTTGATAGGTATTCTATAGTTGAAAGGTATTCTATAGTTGATAGGTATTCTATAGTTGATAGGTATTCTATAGTTGAAAGGTATTCTATAGTTGATAGGTATTCTATAGTTGATAGGTATTCTATAGTTGAAAGGTATTCTATAGTTGATAGGTATTCTATAGTTGATAGGTATTCTATAGTTGATAGGTATTCTGTAGTTGAAAGGTATTATATAGTTGATATGTATTCTATAGTTGAAAGGTATTCTATAGTTGAAAGGTATTCTATAGTTGATAGGTATTCTATAGTTGAAAGGTATTCTATAGTTGAAAGGTATTCTATAGTTGATAGGTATTCTATAGTTGATAGGTATTCTATAGTTGAAAGGTATTCTATAGTTGATAGGTATTCTATAATTCATAGGTATTCTATAGTTGAAAGGTATTCTATAGTTGAAAGGTATTCTATAGTTGATAGATATTCTATCATTCATAGGTATTCTATAGTTGATAGGTATTCTATCATTCATAGGTATTCTATAGTTGATAGATATTCTATAGTTGATATGTATTCTATAGTTGAAATGTATTCTATAGTTGAAATGTATTCTATAGTTGATAGGTATTCTATAGTTGAAAGGTATCCTATAGTTGATATGTATTCTATAGTTGATATGTATTCTATAGTTGAAAGGTATTCTATAGTTGAAATGTATTCTATAGTTGATAGGTATTCTATAGTTGAGAGGTATTCTATATTTTTTCCCCTGTTGATAGGGTCAATATTCTATAGTTGAAATGTATTCTCAGTTCATAGGTATTCTATAGTTGAAAGGTATTCTATAGTTGAAAGGTATTCTATAGTTGAAAGGTATTCTATAGTTGATAGGTATTCTATAGTTGATAGGTATTCTATAGTTGATAGGTATTATATAGTTGATAGGTATTCTATAGTTGAAAGGTATTCTATAGTTGAAAGGTATTCTATAGTTGAAAGGTATTCTATAGTTGATAGGTATTCTATAGTTGATAGGTATTCTATCAATCATAGGTATTCTATAGTTGAAAGGTATTCTATAGTTGAAGGTATTCTATAGTTGATAGGTATTCTATAGTTGAAAGGTATTCTATAGTTGATAGGTATTCTATAGTTGATAGGTATTCTATAGTTGATAGGTTCAATATTCTATAGTTGATACTTATTCTATAGTTGATAGGTTCAATATTCTACAGTTGATAGGTATTCTGTAGTTGATAGGTATTCTATAGTTGATAGAATAACTATGAATGATAGAATACCTATCATTCATAGGTATTCTATCATTCATAGGTATTCTATAGTTGATAGGTATTCTATAGTTGATAGATATTCTATCATTCATAGGTATTCTATCATTCATAGGTATTCTATAGTTGATAGGTATTCTATAGTTGATAGGTATTCTATAGTTGATAGGTATTCTATAGTTGATAGGTATTCTATAGTTGATAGGTATTCTATAGTTGATAGGTATTCTATAGTTGATAGGTATTCTATAATTGATAGGTATTCTATAGTTGATAGATATTCTATAGTTGATAGGTATTCTATAGTTGATAGGTATTCTATAGTTGATAGTTATTCTATAGTTGATAGATATTCTATAGTTGATAGGTATTCTATAGTTGATAGATATTCTATAGTTGATAGGTATTCAAAAGTTGATAGGTATTCTATAGTAGGATAGGTATTCAAAATTTGATAGGTATTCTATAGTTGATAGGTATTCTGTCACCCTCTCCCCTCCGTGGGTTGTGAAACGAGGCATTGATGACCTGCTCTGTTGTTGCTGTTTACTTTGGACATACTCCCAAGCAGAGGCCAGGCGGCAGTACAGTACTTAGTGACTGGATTAGCTAGCTATCAATTAACTTAGAGGGCCCTGATTGATTTAGATACTACAGGTCTGATTTACTGAGTGCATCTGTTATTTTCAGAAGGCAATAAACCATTTAAAAATTGCAAACGTGGAGAGAAGACATCCTACGGTTTGGTGCAAAAACAAAAATAATTGTGTTCTCTCTCTTGCTCTTCTCTTTTCAAAATAACTGGTGGAAACCATGCACAGGGTGCTCTTCAAATCTATCTTTGTGTTTGTAGAAGGTACTGTTATATCTGGGGAGTGGTGGATGCATAGTGTGGTGTGTTCTATGGCAGAGCATTCAGGACAGAAGGAAGGAGGAGGATGAGGAAGAGTAGCGGATGACCCCTGGACCTCTGAACCGTGGCAGCCACATCACTCTGGATGTCCGCCGTGGCAACGCAGAGCAGCGGTTTCCTCTGCAACTGCAGGGACCATTTTGAAGTAACAGGAGACATACATGCGTACTACTGTCTGATTGGATGAGTTTCTCAGATCTAGCATGGATGGATAGCTTATGCTGAGTTAATGTGTTACTCTGGCTGTTGTTCTGCTGCATATGCTTTATATTTTGCACACCTCAGTAACTAGATGTCCAGTTCTTTATGTTAAGGTTCCATATTGCCATGTCAGGGACTCTCCTGGTTGATTTGAAGTATTTATTAGACCCAACTGAACCTATTGAACCCTTATTGTTAGCCTTCTCTGGGCACTATGCAAACTATATAACATGTATAGAGAGAGTACAATATTGGTTTGTTTGAGTACCGGTATGTAACATTTTGTGTGTGCATGTCTGGTTTATCCATGTTTTTAAGCTTTTGAGTTATTTTTTTGACTTGTGTGCGTGATCGAGGGAGAGATGTTGTGCTGAAGTATTACAGGGAGTGTATGGTACTGGGAACAGGTGGTGTGGACTTGGCACTGCTAGTAACTGTCAGGTAGAAGAGTAGATCTGGGGATGGTGCTGGGCCTCGGTTGGTGGATTGAAGCAACACAGGGGATTGTGGGTGTGTGGCAACAAAAGAGTGGTGTTGGTTTATTCAAATTTAGACCTCTCTTCCTCAGGAAATGTGTATCACTCACTCACTCACTCACTCACTCACTCACTCACTCACTCACTCACTCACTCACTCACTCACTCACACACTCACACACACAGTCTCTCTCACACACACACAGCCTTTATCAGTAACAATGGAAGTCGATAAATAGAATCATCCTCTGGGTCTCGTTATTTCCTCCAGTGCAATTAACGTCCCCATCTGCTAATCTGTGATTAACGATGTTTACAAATATGCTGCGACGTGCTGGAAAGTGTCAGAATCGCTGCTCACAGTCACACCTTCCTCAGTCACACATACCCCACTCCACCCTAACATTCTCTGAGGAGGCATACAACTACACACAGCGTCATCTCCCCACTGAGAGTCTCTATTGTCCAAACACCAATGGTGGCAAATGAAGTAGGGACTCCTTTGACTCGTAATTGAAATGGAGACAGAAATGGGTAAAGTAGGACATAAGCAGTAATACGAATGGTGATCATGGAGGTCTGATTCTTTGTGAGGATGTAAAAACAAAGGTCACGTTGGCTTCACACCAAGATCCCTAAAATGTTTTCAATATTCAAATCAAATCAAATTTTATTTGTCACATACACATGGTTAGCAGATGTTAATGCGAGTGTAGCGAAATGCTTGTGCTTCTCGTTCCGACAATGCAGTAATAACCAACGAGTAATCTAACTAACAATTCCAAAACTACTACCTTACACACACAAGTGTAAAGGGATAAAGAATATGTACATAAAGATATATGAATGAGTGATGGTACAGAGCGGCATAGGCAAGATACAGTAGATGGTATCAAGTACAGTATATACATATGAGATGAGTATGTAAACAAAGTGGCATAGTTAAAGTGGCTAGTGATACATGTATTACATAAAGATGCAGTAGATGATATAGAGTACAGTATATACGTATACATATGAGATGAACAATGTAGGTTATGTAAACATTATATTAAGTAGTATTGTTTAAAGTGGCTAGTGATATATTTTACATCAATTCCCATCAATTTGCATTATTAAAGTGGCTGGAGTTGAGTCAGTGTGTTGGCAGCACCCACTCAATGTTAGTGGTGGCTGTTTAACAGTCTGATGGCCTTGAGATAGAAGCTGTTTTTCAGTCTCTCGGTCCCAGCTTTGATGCACCTGTACTGACCTCGCCTTCTGGATGATAGCGGGGTGAACAGGCAGTGGCTCGGGTGGTTGTTGTCCTTGATGATCTATATGGCCTTCCTGTGACATCGGGTGGTGTAGGTGTCCTGGAGGGCAGGTAGTTTGCCCCCGGTGATGCGTTGTGCAGACCTCACTACCCTCTGGAGAGCCTTACGGTTGTGGGCGGAGCAGTTGCCGTACCAGGCGGTGATACAGCCCGACAGGATGCTCTCGATTGTGCATCTGTAGAAGTTTGTGAGTGCTTTTGGTGACAAGCCAAATTTCTTCAGCCTCCTGAGGTTGAAGAGGCGCTGCTGCGCCTTCTTCACGATGCGGTCTGTGTGAGTGGACCAATTCAGTTTGTCTGTGATGTGTACGCCGAGGAACTTCAAACTTCCTGACACCACACTCCGAGGGCCCTCACCTCCTCCCTGTAGGCCGTCTCATTGTTGTTGGCCACGCAGTCGTGGGTGAACAGGGAGTACAGGAGAGGGCTCAGAATGCACCCTTGTGGGGCCCCAATAGTCGCCAGTGTTTTGAGATTGTACTGTAGCTAGATTGTACTGTAACTAGATTGTACTGTAGCTAGACTGTACTGTAGCTAGACTGTACTGTAGCTAGACTGTACTGTAGCTAGATTGTACTGTAGCTAGATTGTACTGTAGCTAGACTGTACTGTAGCTAGATTGTACTGTAGCTAGACTGTACTGTAGCTAGACTGTACTGTAGCTAGATTGTACTGTAGCTAGATTGTACTGTAGCTAGACTGTACTGTAGCTAGATTGTACTGTAGCTAGACTGTACTGTAGCTAGATTGTACTGTAGCTAGATTGTACTGTAGCTAGACTGTACTGTAGCTAGATTGTACTGTAGCTAGACTGTACTGTAGCTAGATTGTACTGTAGCTAGATTGTACTGTAGCTAGATTGTACTGTAGCTAGACTGTACTGTAGCTAGATTGTACTGTAGCTAGACTGTACTGTAGCTAGATTGTACTGTAGCTAGACTGTACTGTAGCTAGATTGTACTGTAGCTAGATTGTACTGTAGCTAGACTGTACTGTAGCTAGATTGTACTGTAGCTAGACTGTACTGTAGCTAGACTGTACTGTAGCTAGATTGTACTGTTGCTAGACTTGATCAGAGATGGGATCTGCCATATGTTCAAAAAGTTTCCCTGTTCTGTTCAGTTTGTAATTAGGGTAGCTGTTACCTACTGTGTCTGGAAAGCAACAAGAAACAGACGTGGCGAGAAGAAATGTTGATTTCATAAAAGCTTCATAAACATACATTCAATCACACCACTTAGGTAAATGAACACATTTTCCAGTTTCTGCAATTTGCAGTAATCTAATGAGGTAAAATGTGGCTTGCTGCGTGGGACTGCCAAGGCGAAGGCAGCCTACCAGGGAGGTTATTGCTGTGAAAGCTATCAATTAGGGAGAAACTATAGCATTTTGCAATTGGGTTACTAATTGGCAATTAGATACTCTAAAATAAGTGCATTGTCTTGTTTTCTTTATGTGATTTGCTATGAGCTATTGAGGGTATTTACTAAACGTGAACAGTCAAGGCCATTGCAGGGCTGATTCTCCTTCAATGTTCTATTGCCATTCAAATTGAAAAGGGAAAACTGGAGTCCCTGTTCCACACTGATGCTTCTCTATTTAGTTGGCTTGCTAAAGAAGAGCGGGAAGAGATACCTCAGTCATCAGGGCATACTATACATGATGGAGAACAGGATTAAGAAGCTGAATCCCCTTGTGTTGTGTGGAATCTCTAACATGGACACTAAAAGCTTTTGGATCGAACTGGGTTGAATTGTATAATGACACACTATATATACAAAAGTATGTGGACACCCTCTCAAATGAGTGGATTTGGCTACTTCAGGTGTATAAAACTGAGCACACAGCCATGCAATCTCCATAGACAAACATTGGCAGTAGAATGGCCTCACTGAAGAACTGTGACTTTCAACGTGGTACCGTAATAGGATGCCAACCTTCCAACAAGTCAGTTCGTCAATTTCTGCCCTGCATCCCCCTTGGCATTTTTTCCTATTTTGTTGCCTTACAACCTGGAATTAAAATGGATTTTGGGGGGGTTTGTATCATTTATTTACACAACATGCCTACCACTTTGAAGATGCAAAATAGTTTTTATTGTGAAAAAAAAAATACTTGATCGTGCATAACTATTCACCCCTCAAGTCAATACTTTGTCGAGCCACCTTTTGCAGATATTACAGCTGCAAGTCTCTTGGGGTATGTCTCTGTCAGCTTGCCACATCTAGTCACTGAGATTTTTGCCCATTCTTCAAGGCAAAACTGCTCCAGCTCCTTCAAGTTGGATGGGTTCCGCTGGTGTACAGCAATCTTTAAGTCATACCAAAGCATACCAAAGCTTTTCAATTGGATTGAGGTTTGGGCTTTGACTCGACCATTCCAAACCATTTAAATGTTTCCCCTTAAACCACTCGAGTATTGCTTTATCAGTATGCTTAGGGTCATTGTCCTGCTGGAAGGTGAACCTCCGTTCCAGTCTCAAATCTCTGGAAAGCTGAAACAGGGTTCCTTCAAGAATTTCCCTGTATTTATCGCCATCCATCATTCCTTCAATTCTGACCAGTTTCCCAGTCCCTGCCGATGAAAAACATCCCCACAGCATGATGCTGCCACCACCATGCTTCACTGTGTGGAGGATGTTCTCGGGGTGATGCGAGGTGTTGGGTTTGTATCAGACATAGTGTTTTCCTTGATGGCCAAAAAGCTCCATTTTAGTCTCATATGACCAGAGTACCTTCTTCCATATGTTTGGTGAGTCTCTCACATGCCTTTTGGTGAACACCAAACATGTTTGCTTATTTTTTTCTTTAAGCAATGGCTTTTTTCTGGCCACTCTTC
This sequence comes from Oncorhynchus keta, assembly GCF_023373465.1. NCBI lineage: Eukaryota > Metazoa > Chordata > Actinopteri > Salmoniformes > Salmonidae > Oncorhynchus > Oncorhynchus keta. The sequence continues at coordinate 22,223,455 of NC_068421.1, forward strand.
CGTAAAGCCCAGCTCTGCGGTGTGTACGGCTTAAAGTGGTCCTATGGACAGATACTCCAATCTCCGCTGTGGAGCTTTGCAGCTCCTTCAGGATTATCTTTGGTCTCTTTGTTGCCTCTCTGATTAATGCCCTCCTTGCCTGGTCCGTGAGTTTTGGTGGGCGGCCCACTCTTGGCAGGTTTGTTGTGGTGCCATTTCTTTCTCCGTGGGATGTTCAAAGTTTCAGATTTTTTTTTATAACCCAACCCTGACCTGTGCTTCTTCACAACTCTGTCCCTGACCTGTTTGGAGAGCTCCTTGGTCTTCATGGTGCCGCTTGCTTGGTGGTGCCCCTTTTAGTGGTGTTGCAGATTCGGGGCCTTTCAGAACAGGTGTATATATACTGAGATCATGTGACAGATCATGTGACACTTGTGTGCAATCTAACTAATTATGTGACTTCTGAAGGTAATTGGTTGCACCAGATCTTATTTAGGGGCTTCATGGCAAAGGGGGTGAATACATACGTATGCACGCACCACGTTTCAAGTTTTATATTTTTTGAAACAAGTAATATTTTTCATTTCACTTCACCAACTTGGACTATTTTGTGTAAGTCCATTACATGAAATCCAAATAAAAATCCATTTAAATTACACAGTGTAATGCAAAAAAAATGGAAAAATGCCAAGGGGGATGAATACTTTTGCAAGGCATTGTAAGTGCTGTTATTGTGAAGTAGAAAGGTATAGGAGCAACAACGGCTCAGCCGTGAAGTGGTAGGCCACACAACTGCCTCTAAAAGCAACATCAGAACAAGATCTGTTCATTGGCAGTTCCATTGGACTCTGGAGTGATGAATCACACTTCACCATTTGGCAGTCCGACAGACAAATTTGGGTTTGGCGGATGCCAGGAGAACACTACCTGTCTTAATGCATAGTGCCAACTGTAAAGTTAGGTGGAAGAGGAATAATAGTCTGGTGCTGTTTGTCATGGTTTTGGCTAGTTCCCTAAGTTCCAGTGAAGGGAAATCTTAATGCTAAAGCATACAATGAATGATATTTTAGACGATTCTGTCCTTCACTTCGGGGAAGGCCCTTTCCTGTTTCAGCATTACAATGCCCCCGTGCACAAAGCGAGGTCCATACAGAAGTGGTTTGTCAAGATTGGTGTGGGAGAACTTGACTGGCCTGCACAGAACCCTATCATCCCAATTTAGGCCAGAGTAGAAGTTGACCTCTTGCCCTGGACGAAAGCCACAATCTGTTTAATATCTGTTTGTGTTCGTCCAAAAGCACAGCTGACATTGCTAGAAGGGTTTTCTTTTCTTCCCCGAAGTTGTTTTATTTTGGTGAAAAGGTTAAATATGAACAGACAGACTTGAGATACTTTTCCTCCGAGTCCTTTATGCACCAACACCATTTATATGTTTACTGTTCAGTAGTGTTGTTTTGTGAAAGGGTCCACTTAAGTAGTTTGTACAGACTGTCTTTCTACTGAAAGACAAAGAAAGAATTTCAATTACGCGACGTAAACAACTTCGACTGGAGTGGGGGGAGTGAACGGGCCTTTTTTGACACCTCAAGGCTGCTGTTTTTGTGTGTATTTCATTGGAAATTGATAGAGAAATTCCGAAGGAAACATCGGTATCGATCAGGCCATAATTGCACCTCTCTCTAGCTCGCTGAAGAAAAGCCTCCATCCTGGCAGGCCAGCGCAGATCAAAGCCAACCGTCATCTGTGCAATTAACATCGAGCTGTGTTCACAATGCACCAAATGAACGTCTCAGCAGCAGCCGCTTGTGTGTGTTTACCACAGCAGCGCAGGAATCTGGGATATCTCAGTAACGTTGGTTTGTTTGCAGAAGGTCATTGCTATTTATGTTATTTACTCGCTTCACTTTTGTGAAAAAGAGGGCCGCAGTTGGGTGGGATGGTGATATGCAGAAAGATGTCTAAAAACCACACAACCTCCAAACAAGACTTTAAGCATTAGCTGAGTGTTGCCTTGAAAACACATCCCGACAGCACAAGGTTTCTCAGGGGGTGCTCAGACATTTAATTACCGACAACGGTTAACTAACTCTCCTTGGCTCGGAGAGACTGAGACAGCCAGGCCCGCCAAGGCAAACGTTTACCAACAGATGTGTGGAGCACTCAAATGTAGAAATAAATCAATAGAAACGGTCCCTCTTCGGAAAACACACAATAAGGAATGTCTCTTAAACTTCCCATGCTTCTCTTAGTTCCCCTTTAATTCACAGCTAATTGTCTGTAATTGCTGCAGCTGCTGTGGTCTCACTGGCTGGATCACCACACCGCTGCTGCTGCCCCTCAGTTTATCCACAAGTGCTTTTCTATGGAGATTCATTCACCGACGGCACACTGCTATGCCTGTCTCTTACATTTGTCAGGCCTATCTCGTTAGGGGGAACGTCCTCGACCATATGTGGCGAGGGGGCTGGGCGTAGGGTGGAAGGGAGTTGAGAGGGGGACTGCAGCTGAGTGGCCTGACATCCATCATGCCTGTTTGCGGGTCTGGAGTGCCCCTCAGGTGGGGTTTTGTAAATCTGATTAACTGTGAGGTCTGTTTACAGAAACAACTATATAGGAGTGGCATCAGACCGGCTCCCACAGCAGCTGATCCACTGAGTCTATGCCCACTCTCACCTGCTGCCCCAGAGACACAGCAATGCTCTTCATGTCTTATTGGAAAAAACATCTGGTTTATCCCTGAAATGAAAGATCAGGTGGTTTTAAATGATTAGATCTGCATTATTTCTATCTTCATTAAAGTGTTTGTGTGTGAGAGAGATAGCGAGAGGACATGGCAGAGTTTGTGTCTACGCTCATGTCCAATACTATACATCTGTCTGTCTGTTGGGCTATACTCAACAAGTGAAGGGGGAGGGTAGAGCCTCCCTCTCACGCCTACCTTGTGCTGCTGGCTGCTGGGAAGGGAACAGGCAACAGACAGGACAGAGTGATCAGTATCGGTCACTGGCTATTGATCGGGTCCTTATTGATTAGGATGGGCAGTGGGGGGCCCAGTTGGGGCCTGGGGAAGGGAAGTTTGCTTATCCTCGTCCCTGCAATTGTTTAGGGTCACTCACAAATTCAATTGCCTATCAGGGACCGATCATGGGAACAAACGTCTGCTGTCGATACGTGGGCCGTGCCTTGTGGCAGCTGTCACTCAAAATTACCTCTGCTTTGAGAGTGGGACTGAAGCATGGGGGCTTGCTTAGTAGGCCAGGCCAGAGGCCAGGGTGGGGGTTAGGAGGAATATACTCTGGCTGTATAGTATAGACCCTGCCAGGCAGCCTTTCTCCTGGACCCAACTCCAGAAAAAGGCCAGAAGTGCTGATCTGGTCAAATCTGTTTTGAACTTGTAGGCTATAGCAGTGTGCAGACTTGAAAACATGAAGGGGTCAAACGTCTTGCTTGTAAACTCAGAGATTTTGATTTTGTTTGGTTGAAGCACAAGTTGTACAATAATATCAGCGGTGACTTCCCTGAGCTGAAGCATAACATCTCCTGGGTCCAAACAGGGCAGGTAATCACACGTAGTTACAATGTTTAAAACCCCCACCAGATTGACCTCTCAACTCGTCATGCACCTCTTTCTCCACCAAACCTCCTACATGTAATATCACTCTGTACATCACTGACCTTCAGCTTTTAAAAAACAATTCTGTGAATGTCAGAATGGGAAAAATTGAGTTTTGTATTGTAAACTGCACAAGTATCTAGTAAGGACTCAGCAATATAAAGCCCAGGACTCGCACAACCACTCATGTGCAGTCAGCTTTTTCAGGTCATATTGATGATTAGTTTGACTACTGTGTCGTCACGTGATAGCTCTACTGCCTCTGATGTCTGTCCAACCTAGTGTATGGATCTCAAACATACTGTACACTTCTACAATACACGTGTATGTTTAAACACAGAGCCTGTGTCCCAAATGGCACCCTATGGGCTCTGGTCAAAAAGGCTGTGTTTACAAAGTCTGCCCAATTCTGATCTTTTGCACAATTATTGGCAAAAGAGCTGATCTGATTAGTTAAAATACCAATTAGTGGAAAAAGATCAAAATTGGGCTGCCTGTGTAAACACAACCATGGTATTATACTATACAGGGAATAGGGTGACATTTGGGACACAGTGACGTTTATATGACTTCTACGTCTGGTCCCCAGCTGGGCTGACTGTCCTGTATCCCCTGCCAGCAGAGAGAGACAGGCAGACAAATCATTCATTACATTACATTTAAGTCATTTAGCAGACGCTCTTATCCAGAGCGACTTACAAATTGGTGCATTCACCTTATGACATCCAGTGGAACAGCCACTTTACAATAGTGCATCTAAATCTTTTAGGGGGGTGAGAAGGATTACTTATCCTATCCTAGGTATTCCTTAAAGAGGTGACGTTTATATGACTTCTATGTCTGGTCCCCAGCTGGGCTGACTGTCCTGTATCCCCTGCCAGCAGAGAGAGGCAGGCAGACAAACACACAGTGATGTTTATATGACTTCTATGTCTGGTCCCCAGCTGGGCTGACTGTCCTGTATCCCCTGCCAGCAGAGAGAGGCAGGCAGACAAACACACAGTGACGTTTATATGACTTCTACGTCTGGTCCCCAGCTGGGCTGACTGTCCTGTATCCCCTGCCAGCAGAGAGAGGCAGGCAGACAAACACACAGTGACGTTTATATGACTTCTATGTCTGGTCCCCAGCTGGGCTGACTGTCCTGTATCCCCTGCCAGCAGAGAGAGGCAGGCAGACAAACACACAGTGATGTTTATATGACTTCTATGTCTGGTCCCCAGCTGGGCTGACTGTCCTGTATCCCCTGCCAGCAGAGAGAGGCAGGCAGACAAACACACAGTGACGTTTATATGACTTCTATGTCTGGTCCCCAGCTGGGCTGACTGTCCTGTATCCCCTGCCAGCAGAGAGCGGCAGGCAGACAAACACACAGTAATGTCGCGGCTTGGAATTAAGTGTGACTTGGGGCACTTCGTTAACTAATTACTGAAAACAGAACCCCTCGGTTTTTGCCCCTCCCCCCACCCCCTTTCACACACACCCAAATATCCCATCAACATCCCCTCCCTCCCCTCCCGCCTTGTGCTTTTGATAAGGCTTGCACCCTTGTCAACAAGCGCGTATTTAATTAGTGTTGATTGTTGTTAGCATGTTCAATAGTTATTAATTAGGCTGGGGAGGGGCCCCAGCTCGTCTTGATTGCATGCCTGGAGCTGTGTGACACATTGTGCCATTTCACACTCCACAGTGCCACAGACATACACTACCAACGCTGTGAAAATAGAAAAGAGGGGGAAAGGGGAGAAAAATAGTGGGAAATGGAGAAAGGGGGTCATTTTCAAGGATTAATGTGCTTAGTCTAGCACCTAGCGCCTAGCTATGTCAACCAGAGGAGGCTGGTGGGGGGGAGATATAGGAGGACGGGTTCATTGTATTGGCTGGAATGGAATAAATGGAACGACATCAAACATAAGAAACCACAAGTCTGATGTTAACAGAAGGAAAGCTGCATTACAGAGAACAAGGGCATGATGCTGGAACATAAATGAATCCCAGTTATTTGTAGAGGAGGGACCTGCCACAGTCTACAACCTAGGCTTCCACAATCTACAGTCACGTTTAATTTATCTGGCTATTTTCACAAGATTATCTTTCGAAAGATCAACATATATAAAACAAGTGATAAGCTACTAAGAAAATCCAACAACCACCAGAATCTGATAACAATTTCAGAAAACAAAAAATGCTAATTACTCTATGTTTGTATTTATTGGTTGAGATCATGAATTTGAACAGAACAGTCAATTCAACTTAACTCCTAAGGTCCAATGCAGCCATTCTTTATCTCGATACGAAAGGATTGTCTGGGATTGGTCTGAGTGAGGGAGATAGTTGGAGGAGCCTAATGGGAGGGATATGTAACCTGAAAACTAGCTGTTATTGGCAGAGAGTTTTGAAACTCTCTTTCTTATTGGTCTTTTAACTTACACCGCCTAGTGATGTCGCAGGCCAAAACGCCAGCCTTGCAAAACGCCAGCCTTGCAAAACGCCAGCCTTGCAAAACAAGCAGAAATTTCAGACGGTGTTTTCAAACAGCTCCTACACTAAAAGGGTATTATCATAATTTTCACAATTTCACAGTGTACAAAACATTAAGAACACCTGCTCTTTCTATGACATAGACGGACCAGGTGAATCCAGGTGAAAGCTATGATCCCTTCATGATGTCACCTGTTAAATCCACTTTAATCAGTGTAGATGAAGGGGAATAGAACGGTTAAAGAGAACTTTTCAAGCCTTGAGGCAATTGAGACATGGATTGTATATGTGTGCCATTCAGAGGGTGAATGGGCATGATAAAATATGTAAGTGCCTTTGAATTAGGTATGGTGTCAGACGCACCGGTTTGGGTCAAGAACTGCAAAGCTGCTGGGTGTTTACGCTCAACAGTTTCCCGTGTGTATCAAGAATGGTCTACCACCCAAAGGGAACATTTACTCAACTTGACAACTATGAGAAGCGTTGGCGTTAACATGGGCCAGCATCCCTGTGGAACGATTTCCACATGTTGTAGAGTCCATGCCCTGACGAATTGAGGCTGTTCTGAGGGCAAAGGGGCAACTCAATATTAGGAAAGTGGTGTTAAAGTTAGTTATACTCCGTGTATAGAAAACACAGGAAAGTCTTGTCCCCTTTTAACAACATAAAATCATGACTTTTTCTTTCATAGTGAGGTACTGTCTCTCTATGGCCCCCATTGACCAATGGTACACCATGCTAATCATCTCCATAGTGCTCTAGTTTCCATCCATCCCTCCAGAGCTAGCACTGTGTTGACCTCCCCCTGTGCCCCCAAGCGCCTGTCTGACAGTCAGAAGTCTCTTCCATATCCTATGGATCCACTTCCTTTCCTTTGTTTGGTGGCTAATGACAGCATTGTTGGAACCGCTACGGTCCCATTAGCATGGGCAGACTGAGAGCCAAGAGTTAAGGCTTCTGTGCTGCTGCAGTCATCTTGCCACTGACTGCATCGCCCGCCCCAGCCTCAGCCACAGTCCCAGTCCCCCACCAGGCTGGGTCAAAACAATGCTAAGTAATCTAGTCTACACCTATCTCCCACATCTAAGGTAGCACTGCAGTACCCAACATTCAGTTTCTCTCTGGATGTTTGTTTATGAACAAATAGCCCTTCCACAGCCTGGAGGTGTGTTGGGTCATTGTCCTGTTGAAAAACAAATGATAGTCCCACTAAGCGCAAACCAGATGGGATGGCGTATTACTGCAGAATGCTGTGGTAGCCATGCTGGTTAAGTGTGCCTTGAATTCTAAATAAATCAGACAGTGTCACCAGAAAAGCACACCAACACAATCACACCTCCTCCTCCATGCTTCACGGTGGGAACTACACATGTAGAGATTATCCGCTTGATGGTTTTTGCGACTGCACTTAAAGGAACTTTCAAAGTTCTTGAAATGTTCCGTATGTGTATTATTATTTTTATTTTCACATGTATTTAACCAGGTAGGCCAGTTGAGAACAAGTTCTCATTTACAACCTGGCCAAGATAAAGCAAAGCAGTGCGACAGAAACAACACAGTTACACATGGGATAAATAAACGTACAGTCAATAACACAATAGAAAAATCTATATAGTGTTTTGTGCAAATGTAGTAAGATTAGGGAGGTAAGGCAATAAACGAGCCATAGTGGCGAAATAATTACAATTTAGCAATTAAACACTGGAGTGATAGATGTGCAAGTAGAGATACTGGGGTGCAAAGGAGAAGAAGAAAAAATCAATATGGGGATGAGGTAGTTGGGTGAGCTATTTACAGATGGGCTGTGTACAGGTGCAACGATCGCTAAGCTACTCTGACAGCTGATGCTTAAAGTTAGTGAGGGAGATATAAGACTCTAGCTTCAGTGATTTTTGCAATTTGTTCCAGTTATTGGCAGCAGAGAACTGGAAGGAAAGGCAGCCAAATCAGGAGTTTGCTTTGGGGATGACCAGGGAAATATACCTGCTGGATAAGGCGGGGCTTTACCTAGCAAAGACTTATAGATGACCTGGAGCCAGTGGGTTTGGCGTCGAAATGAGTGAGGGCCAGCCAACGAGAGCTTAAGGTCGCAGTGGTGGGTAGTATATGGGGCTTTGGTGACTAAATGGATGGCACTGTGATAGACTACATTGCTGAGTAGAGTGTTGGAGGCTATTTTGTAAATGACATCGCCAAAGTCCAGGATCGGTAGGATGGTCAGTTTTTTAAAAATGTATTTATTTATTTCACCTTTATTTAACCAGGTAGGCTAGTTGAGAACAAGTTCTCATTTGCAACTGCAACCTGGCCAAGATAAAGCATAGCAGTGTGAACAGACAACACAGAGTTACACATGGAGTAAACAATTAACAAGTCAATAACACAGTAGAAAAAAAGGGGGAGTCTATATACAATGTGTGCAAAAGGCATGAGGTAGGCGAATAATTACAATTTTGCAGATTAGCACTGGAGTGATAAATGATCAGATGGTCATGAACAGGTAGAGATATTGGTGTGCAAAAGAGCAGTAAAATAAATAAATAAAAACAGTATAAAAACAGTATGGGAATGAGGTAGGTGAAAATGGGTGGGCTATTTACCAATAGACTATGTACAGCAGCAGCGATCGGTTAGCTGCTCAGATAGCTGATGCTTTAAGTTGGTGAGGGAGATAAAAGTCTCCAACTTCAGCGATTTTTGCAATTCGTTCCAGTCACAGGCAGCAGAGTACTGGAACGAAAGGCGGCCAAATGAGGTGTTGGCTTTAGGGATGATCAGAGAGATACACCTGCTGGAGCGCGTGCTACGGATGGGTGTTGCCATCGTGACCAGTGAACTGAGATAAGGCGGAGCTTTACCTAGCATGGACTTGTAGATGACCTGGAGCCAGTCGGTCTGGCGGCGAATATGTAGCGAGGGCCAGCCGACTAGAGCATACAAGTCGCAGTGGTGGGTGGTATAAGGTGCTTTAGTGACAAAACGGATGGCACTGTGATAGACTGCATCCAGTTTGCTGAGTAGAGTGTTGGAAGCCATTTTGTAGATGACATCGCCAAAGTCGAGGATCAGTAGGATATTCAGTTTTACTAGGGTAAGCTTGGCGGCGTGAGTGAAGGAGGCTTTGTTGCGGAATAGAAAGCCGACTCTTGATTTGATTTTCGATTGGAGATGTTTGATATGAGTCTGGAAGGAGAGTTTGCAGTCGAGCCAGACACCTAGGTACTTATAGATGTCCACATATTCAAGGTCGGAACCATCCAGGGTGGTGATGCTAGTCTGGCATGCGGGTGCAGGCAGCGATCGGTTGAAAAGCATGCATTTGGTTTTACTAGCGTTTAAGAGCAGTTGGAGGCCACGGAAGGAGTGTTGTATGGCATTGAAGCTCGTTTGGAGGTTAGATAGCACAGTGTCCAATGACGGGCCGAAAGTATATAGAATGGTGTCGTCTGCGTAGAGGTGGATCAGGGAATCGCCCGCAGCAAGAGCAACATCATTGATATACACAGAGAAAAGAGTCGGCCCGAGAATTGAACCCTGTGGCACCCCCATAGAGACTGCCAGAGGACCGGACAGCATGCCCTCCGATTTGACACACTGAACTCTGTCTGCAAAGTAATTGGTGAGGGTATGTTTGGCAGCTTGAGTGAAGGATGCTTTGTTGCGAAATAGGAAGCTGATTCTAGATTTCATTTTGGATTGGAGATGCTTAATGTGAGTCTGGAAGGAGAGTTTACAGTCTAACCAGACACCTAGGTATTTGTAGTTGTCCACATATTCTAAGTCAGAACCGTCCAGAGTAGTGATGCTAGACGGGCAGGCGGGTGTGGGCAGCGATCGGTTTGAAGTGCATGCATTGACTGACCTGCATGTCTTTAAGTAGTGATGGACAGTCATTTCTCTTCGCTTATTTGAGCTGTTCTTGCCACAATATGGACTTGGTCTTTTAACAAATAGGGCTATCTTCTGTATACCACCCTTACCTTGTCACAACCCAACTGATTGGTTCAAACGCATTAAGCAGGAAAGATATTCCACAAATGAACTTTTAACCAGAATGCATTCCAACCTCATGAAGGTGGTTGAGAAAATGCCAAGAGTGTGTAAAGCTGTCATCAAAGCAAAGAGTGGCTACCTTGAAGAATCTCAAATATAAAATAGATTTTGATTTGTTTAACACTTTTTTGGTTACTACTACAGGATCCCATATGTGTTATTTCGTAGTTTCGATGTCTTCACTATTATTCTACAATGTAGAACATAGTAAAAATAAAGAAAAACCCTTGAGTAGGTGTGTCCAAGCTTTTGACTGGTACTATGTATGATGAGGTAGCTCCACAGATATCATGTGTGTTTATTTATATGTACATGATGAGGTAGCTCCACAGATATCATGTGTGTTTATGTATATGATGAGGTAGGTCCACAGATATCATGTATGTTTATGTATATGATGTGGTAGCTCCACAGATATCATGTGTGTTTATGTATATGATGTGGTAGCTCCACAGATATCATGTGTGTTTATTTATATGTACATGATGAGGTAGCTCCACAGATATCATGTGTGTTTATGTATGATGAGGTAGGTCCACAGATATCATGTGTGTTTATGTATATGATGAGGTAGCTCCACAGATATCATGTGTGTTTATTTATATGATGTGGTAGCTCCACAGATATCATGTGTGTTTATTTATATGATGTGGTAGCTCCACAGATATCATGTGTGTTTATGTATATGATGAGGTAGCTCCACAGATATCATGTGTGTTTATTTATATGATGTGGTAGCTCCACAGATATCATGTGTGCTTATTTATATGTACATGATGAGGTAGGTCCACACATATCATGTGTGTTTATGTATATGATGAGGTAGGTCCACAGATATCATGTGTGTTTATGTATGTTATGAGGTATTGTAGGTCCACAGATATCATGTGTGTTTATGTATGTGATGAGGTATTGTAGGTCCACAGATATCATGTGTGTTTATTTATATGTACATGATGAGGTAGCTCCACAGATATCATGTGTGTTTATGTATATGATGAGGTAGGTCCACAGATATCATGTATGTTTATGTATATGATGTGGTAGCTCCACAGATATCATGTGTGTTTATGTATATGATGTGGTAGCTCCACAGATATCATGTGTGTTTATGTATGTAATGAGATATTGTAGGTCCACAGATATCATGTGTGTTTATTTATATGTACATGATGAGGTAGGTCCACAGATATCATGTGTGTTTATGTATATGATGTGGTAGCTCCACAGATATCATGTGTGTTTATGTATACGATGAGGTATTTCCAAAGATATCATGTGTGTTTATGTATATGATGTGGTAGCTCCACAGATATCATGTGTGTTTATGTATACGATGAGGTATTTCCAAAGATATCATGTGTGTTTATGTATATGATGTGGTAGCTCCACAGATATCATGTGTGTTTATGTATATGATGTGGTAGCTTCACGGATAGACGGCTGGGCAAAAAATAGAATTTTCCGTCTGTGTGACTCAGGAATTGTCTCGAGGTTCATTCTAAACTTCTGCAGTAGGGTGCATTTCCTGCTGTTCAGCTGAGCATATACCCTCATTCGGAGGCGGTGAGCAGCTCTGCCTATTAAAATGTAAATTCCCTCTCAGTGCGGTGGTGGTAGCAGCAGCAGGCCCAGACTGTGGAACTCGGGTGGGGGTGGGGGGAGGTGGGGGGTTACAGGCAGGTTCTATACTCCTGTATTTCTACTCCACTCTTCAGATAGGCAGGTTGACTGTAGAAGGTAAAGCTGCCATAGCCAGTGTGTTCATTACAACATGGCTGATAGACAGATGACACATTTATGTCTCTATTTCAATGATAAGTTGTTTCCAACTACTTTCTGTGGGAGACGTCAAGACTCAGTGAACCAGAATACCATAATGAGAAATGTCCATTGAAGAGTGACCAACTTTTCTTAGAACATCAGGCATTTTTCTTTAATGAAATGTTTGCTATACTTGCCAGTATGTTGTGAATATTGGATTTTCGTATTTTCAAATTTTATTTCATGTTTATTTCTAGTTATTGAGCTGTCCATATTGTGTCATGATGCCAGTGCTTTGTGTTCAGGTGCTTCATTGAATTCAATTATTTGCAAGTCTTGTATTAGATACAGCCAGCTGAAGTTTTCCATACATTTAGAAATAGCACGATGCCTCATGCTAGTCACTAGATGGAGCTGTGAACCTATAGGACCCCGTAGAGAAATGTTGCATTGGCTCTGTTATTTTCAGAGCTGGGCTCTCCATGTCCCTGTGTGACAGAAGCACTACATGATTTGACATGACTAGAAGCAAATACCTTATAGCACAAAAAAAATGTAAAAACTAATGCTTTAGCATGTTTCTGGACACATAATGACATTTATTTATTTAACCTTATCTGTGATGACAAAACACAATGTGTCTCCAACACACTCAGATATTTACAACATTCATGACTAACTTAAGCATTTGAAAAACCTTTCAACATGACTGTTGTATTATAATAAATGTTTATCTGATGAAATGTGCTTTTTTTGTCTCTATCTCTGTGGTTATCCTTCAGTGTGTCTGGTTCTCCTCCACAGTATCTGTGGTTCTCCTCCACAGTATCTGTGGTTCTCTGTGGTTCTCCTCCACAGTGTGTCTGTGGTTCTCTGTGGTTCTCCTCCACAATGTGTCTGTGGTTCTCTGTGGTTCTCCTGCACAGTGTCTGTGGTTCTCCTGCACAGTGTCTGTGGTTCTCCTCCACAGTGTCTGTGGTTCTCCTCCACAGTGTCTGTGGTTCTCCTCCACAGTGTCTGTGGTTCTCCTCCACAGTGTCTGTGGTTCTCCTCCACAGTGTCTGTGGTTCTCCTCCACAGTGTCTGTGGTTCTCTGTGGTTCTCCTCCACAGTGTGTCTGTGGTTCTCCTCCACAGTCTCTGTGGTTCTCTGTGGTTCTCCTCCACAGTCTATGTGGTTCTCCGTGGTTCTCCTTCATGATGTATGTGGTTCTCTGTGGTTCTCCCCCACAGTGTGTCTCTCTGTTTACAGTGAGGAGTAATGGAGCTAATGAACCAGGACAGCTTTTACACACCCCGACACCCGGCCCACTTTGATTGACTGTTGTTGTGCACCTCTAGGTTGAAAGCAGCATATACCAGCTGACAGTGCTGCAGAACTGCTGGAGTAGACACTGGGCTTTGAGCACCAGTTTACTGCACACCACTTATCTAGCCGGTGTGTCATAGGCCTCTGCAGCATTTGCCTTGTGCTCAAAGAATTTAGGAGAAAAGATGGTTGCGCTGAAGTAGTAGCCTTGTAGGTTACGGACAAATCAAATGAAATTGTATTGGTCCGGTATACAGATTTGCAGATATTATTGCAGGTGCAGGGAAGTGCTTGTGTTTCTAACTCAAACAGTGCATTAATACCGAGCAATAATAAAAATATAAAAACAATACACACATAATCCATAAATGAAGAAATATCAGAACGAGCAATGCCAGAGTATAAATATATACAGTACCAGTCAAGAGTTTGGACTTACCTTCTCATTCAAGGCTTTTTCTTTATTTTTACTATTTTCTACATTGTAGAATAATAGTAAAGACATCAAAACTATGAAATAACACATATGGAATCATGTAGTAACCAAAAAAGTATTAAACAAATCAAAATACATTTTATATTTGAGATTCTTCAAAGTAACCTCTCTTTGCCTTGATGACAGCTTTGCACACTCTTGTTTCTTGGCCCAAGCAAGCAGATTTTTTTTTACCTTGTCACCTCGGGGATTCGATCTTGCAACCTTTTGGTTACTAGTCCAACACTCTAACCACTAGGTTACCTGCCGCCCCAAAGGCATCATCAAAGGAAAGGGTGGATACTTTGAAGAATCTCAAATCTAAAACATTTTGATATTTATATTTTCACATATTTTTGGTTACTACATGATTCAATGTGTTATTTGTGTTGATGCCTTCACTATTATTCTACAATGTAGAAAATAGTACAAATAAAGAAAGCCTTGAATATGTAGGTGTGTCCAAGCTTTTTACTGGTACTGTATATATATATATATATAAAGTGGGTAAAACAGTATGTAAACATGATTAAAGTGACCAGTGTTCAATGACTAGAATACAGTATATACTGTACATATAAAGTGGGTAAAACAGTATGTAAAGATGATTAAAGTGACCAGTTGTTCAATGACTAGAATACAGTATATACCGTACATATAAAGTGGGTAAAACAGTATGTAAACATGATTAAAGTGACCAGTTGTTCAATGACTAGAATACAGTATATACCGTACATATAAAGTGGGTAAAACAGTATGTAAACATGATTAAAGTGACCAGTTGTTCAATGACTAGAATACAGTATATACCGTACATATAAAGTGGGTAAAACAGTATGTAAACATGATTAAAGTGACCAGTGTTCAATGACTAGAATACAGTATATACTGTACATATAAAGTGGGTAAAACAGTATGTAAACATGATTAAAGTGACCAGTGTTCAATGACTAGAATACAGTATATACTGTACATATAAAGTGGGTAAAACAGTATGTAAACATGATTAAAGTGACCAGTGTTCAATGACTAGAATACAGTATATACCGTACATATAAAGTGGGTAAAACAGTATGTAAACATGATTAAAGTGACCAGTGTTCAACGACTCTATGTACATAGGGCAGCAGTCTCTAAGGTGCAGGGTAAAGTACCGGGTGGTAGTGGCTAGAACCATGACTAAGGCTTGTGGTGACTTTTTAACAGTCTGATGGCCTGTAGGTAGAAAGAAGCTGTTTCTCAGTCTCTCGGTTCCCGCTTTGATGCACCTCGGTGGCTATGGAATCCACTTGGCATGCTCTGCTGTCCATTGTTTTACAATAAGTAGCATTGATTTAGCAGTTACTAGCTGATTTATGCATGGCAGAGGACAGTGTAATGTCTCCTATGCCTCCTGCTCTTTGAGTGCCATTGGACATGGAGTCCTCACTGTGACATTGGTAGACATCAAAGACTGGCTTCTTTGTTCAGGACATCCTCTTACCATTTTACTCCAATGCATCCCCCAAAGCCTGGTAATGTCTTGGATGGGAATATCACTGACCCAACTATAACATTCCTATCATTTTTCTGTTCAGTTAACATTTATGAAGGCTACAAGGTGCCACTGATCCAGTTCCATACCGCTTTGAAATAAAACTGCCCTGTAATGTGGTCTTGGTCATCATTAACTGTTGCAAAAGTTTGTTTAAAGTCACCATAATGTGGAAAGATCTGTGTGAAAATGTATTTTTCAGCACACTTACTGGCCATACTGGGTTGTTCAGAGTGGGCATTCGATAAGCAGAGAAATGACTCTGGTCAATCAAATTCTTATCATTTCTGTGCCCTGCAGATGTAGTATATCTAGCCTTAGATTGTGTGTAAGGAGATGATACACATCAGTTGTAGACAATAGGCATAACTGCTTCTAGGAGTGGGTTTGATGCCCCCATGCCCCATCACCAGAGGTAAGTGCCCCACAAAATGCTGTGCATCCCTCTTAAAGTGAAATGGTTTATCACCTTTCAGGGAGACAGAGGAGTTCAAAATGGTTTGCCTGTCTTCTCTGGCAAAAATAATTCAGGGTCCAGCCAATTGACAGACCCATTGTAATTTAAAAGACGACTCAAAACATATTTTAAGTAATAAGAAGTAATTTTAGAAATAGCTGTTAGGCTAGGCCTATTTTGAAAGGGCACTTCATTGTGTGTGAAATGGTGCATTCAGCAGGCAGGAGAACGTGCCGACCTAAAAAAAGAGAGCCTGAATGATTCTCAGGCCTTTTGAACCTGGAGATCAAATATCATTGTAAGAGCATCTCTCCAATAGGTAGTCACCAAATACTGCTGTTATTGCTGATTGAAAAACCACAAGGACCCTCATAAAGGCAGTGCTAGTGCCCTACAAAAATGATACAAAATGCTCCTCTGTCCTTTTACACTACATGACCAAAAGTATGTGGACACCTGCTCATTGAACACCTTATTCCAAAATCAGGGGCATTAATATGGAGTTGGTGCCCCCTTTGCTGCTATAACAACCTCTACTCTGCTGGGAAAGCTTTCCACCAGATGTTGGAACATTGCTGCGGAGACATGCTTCCATTCAGCCACAAGAGAATCAGTGAGGTTGGGCACTAATGTTGGGTGATTAGGCCTGGCTCACAGTCGGCATTCCAATTCATCCCAAAGTTGTTCGATGGGGTTGCGGTCAGGGCTCTGTGCAGGCAAGTCAAGTTCTTCCACACCGATCTCGACAAACAATTTCTGTATGGACCTCACTTTGTGCATGGGAGCATTGTCATGCTGAAACAGGATAGGGCCTTCCCCAAACGGTTGCCACAAAGTTGGAAGCACAGAATCGTCTAGAATGTCATTCATTGTATGCTGTAGTGTTAAGATTTCCCTTCAATGTAACTAAGGGGCCTAGCCCGAACCATGAATAACAGCTCCAGACCATTATTCCTCCTCCACCAAACTTTACAGTTGGCACTATGCATCGGGGCAGGTAGCATTATCCTGGCATCCACCAAACCCAGATTTACCCATCGGAATGCCAGATGGTGAAGCGTGATTCATCACTCCAGTGAATGTGTTTCCACTGCTCCAGTGTCCAATGGTGGCGAGCTTTACACCGCTCCAGCCGACGCTTGGCATTGCGCATGGTGATCTTAGGCTTGTGTGTGGCTGCTTGGCCATGGAAACACATTTCATGAAGCACCCGACGAACAGTTATTGTGCTGATGTTGCTTACAGAGGCAGTTTGGAACACGTGGTGTGTGCTGCAACTGAGGACAGACAATTTTTATGTGCAATGTGCTTCAGAACTCGCCGGTCCCGTTCTGTGAGTTTGTGTGGCCTACCACTTCGCGGCTGAGCCGTTGTTGCCCCTAGACGTTTCCACTTCACAATAACAGCACTTACAGATGACTGGGGCAGTTCTAGCAGGGCGGAAATTTGATAAACTGACTTGTTGGAAAGGTGGCATCCTATGACGGTGCCACGTTGAAAGTCACAGCTCTTCAGTAAGGCTATTCTACTGACAATGTTTCTCTATGGAGATTGCATGGCTGTGTGCTCAATTTTATACAACTGTCTGCAATGGTGTGGCTGAAATAGCCAAATCCACTAATTTGAAGGGGTGTCCACATACTTTTGTATATATAGTGTATTTCATATAAAAAGGGAACTGGACCAAGCCATTGGATTTAAAATGACAGATACTAAGGCACCACCTATACACTCCTGAAAGACCTTGAATAATATTTTTGTACGATGAACGACCACCTTTTGTCCAACATTCTTTTGTTGCTGTAGTAATTTGTGTGTGTTGTCATTTGTGGGTCATCTAGTATATTGATTGTGTTGTCTGGTATGGGACAGGTTTTCATTGACTGCTACCATTATGTTAAAGTGCCCCTCTACACTCCTGTTGTTGTTCATCAGTTTACACTGATCAGGTTTTTTGTACAGGTTTGTGTATCGTCTCCCAGTTCAGCACTTAGTCGAGGCCACTGTTGTGGCCAAGCATTATATCGAATTGAAATGAAAATGTAATGTTTCAGAAAGAAAGCCCTAATTATTGTATGAAAATCACAGTTAAGAGATACCAGGAGTATCACAATCAATGTTCTACTGTTCCCAGTGTAGTTGTGGAAGTTTTTGTGGTTGAAGCTGGTTTGAGGTGGACGCAGAATAAGCCTTTTCTCCCATTATGAGCTTTTCCTCAACCCGTTCCCATACTGCTGTGTGTGGGGTGGGATACTGTCATTAGCCACCCCCTCCCCCAACCCCAGCACCTTCACACCGCACCCCTCCCCCCCACACACTCATGCCCCTTCTCCACCCTCACCCACTCCTGCAGAATGAGGCAAGGCTCCCAAACGCCTAAACACCTTGTGATTTATTGTGCTTTAATTTGGACTCCCCCGCCATTGTTTTGCGGCTCGCAGTGCAGGGCTGCCCCGCTGACAGTAATTTCTGTCGGTCGGGGTGGATTCTGCCTGAGCTAATGGCACTCTCTTTTCTTACTCCCCTGTTTTGCCTGAATACGACAACCGAGGTTGTGGATGTGTGTGCATGTGGCTGTGTGTGTACAGTATGTGTGTGTGTGGTAGTGGGAAATAAACAGCAGTTCCTATTTACCCTGCCAATTTCACTTGACGGCGCTCGGCACGGCGTATTGAAATGAACCGGGCCCCTGTCTAATACGTGTGTAAGGCTGGGGGCCGGCGGTGGCAGAGATAGATTGTAACAGGCAATTACGCCGGTCCGGCTTCTGATTAGAGAGGGGCCCGCTCGCCATTCGCTTCCCCAGCCAGCCGGCCTTACTGCTGCCTCTTATCGTGATGAAGGTGTAGATTGGGCCAGACATTGTTTGATTGCTTTCAGACACGTTTGTTAAATCCAACCGCCACACAGCAGCGGTGGCTATCCAGACCATTTCCTCACACACTGCCTGCCTGCTTGGCTGGCTCACTGTAATGTAACCCACCCACATTGTTCTACTCCTCCTGACCACTCTGTTTATTCTGGTTCTCTTCTCTGTTCTCCTCTCTCTATGTTGGTGTGTCTCTCTGACGGTCTACAGTCAGTCTCTCTCTCTCGCTCTCTCTCTCTCGCTCTCTCTCTCACTTCCCCTACTCTTGTCTCCCTTTGAACACCTGGTTTGAATTCCATGTTAATAGGACATTGAATGACCAATGATGCGGAGTGTTGCTGTGTCTTCATAGGCGAAGAGTTCAAAGTGAACACTCCCTGTCATCACTATAGGCCCTGAGTGATGCACATACAGTAACACAGTAGTCTATGTGCTGTAAAAGGACACAGGACTCATGAGACAGGCACTGCTGCATATCTGTGTATTTTCCCTCTCATTTCTCTCTGTCCATATGTGTGTGTAACCAATGCAGAGCTTATTTGAATGTGACCTTTGCGAGTGGGAGTAATGTGGTGCACTGCGGTGCAGTTCAGTGGAACCGTGCTTTCTTGATGGTTCCTGAGCCTGTCCACCACTTTATCTCTCGCCTCGGGGGAGCCAACTGCCCATGTCTTCAGTGTCCTATTACATCATAAAAAAGCGTCAGTTATTAAGAGCGTTAGAATAACATTCAGGTGAAAATGACTTTGAAATGGATACTTTATGTTTTTTCCTCCCCGCACCGCATATTTGATTTACCCTTCAATAGTATTTCACTTTGATATCGTTTTCCACATAAAACAAACCTTTTTGCTGGAAGCAAGCTGCTGTCTGCTGGACTGTGTCCGCTATAAGAGAGACCATATCACCGTTGCTCTGGAGCCATCAGCATTAAGGAAACAGACAGGTATAGTCGTTTGTGTGTGTGTGCCTGTATTTGTTTTTATGTGTGTTTGTATGTATGTGTGTTTTTTATGTGAATGTGTGTGTTCAAGCTGAAGAGGACAGTTATAGCTAGTCTGATGCAGTTGACTGGTGCTCAAAGCCCAGTGTCTACTCCAGCAGTTCTGCAGCACTGTCAGCTGGTATATGTGCAATTCTGGGCTGAAGGCAGCAACAACCATCAATCAAAGTGTGTTGTTGGGGTGTATGAGAGCTGGCCTCATTCATTAGCTCCATTACTCCTATCTGGACAAAGAGACACACTGTGGAGGAGAACCACAGAGAACCACATACACTGTGTAGGAAAACCACAGAGAACCACATACATATTGGAGGATAATCACAGACGCTGTGGAGGAGAACCAGATGAAACCACAGACACTGGAGGAGAACCACAGACACCGGCGGAGAACCACAGCGAACCACAGACACTGGAGGAGAACCACAGAGAACCACAGGCACTGAAGGAGAACCACAGAAAACCACAGACACTGGAGGAGAACCACAGAGAACCACTGACACTGGAGGAGAACCACAGCGAACCACAGACACTGGAGGAGAACCACAGAGAACCAAATACATATTGGAGGAGAACCACAGATGCTGTGGAGGAGAACCAGATGGAACCACAGACACTGGAGGAGAACCACAGACACTGGAGGAGAACCACAGAGAACCACATACATATTGGTGGAGAACCACAGATGCTGTGGAGGAGAACCAGATGGAACCACTGACACCAGAGGAGAACCACAGCGAACCACAGACACTAGAGGAGAACCACAGACACTGGAGGAGAACCACAAAGAACCACAGTGGACGAAAGACACCGGAGGAGAACCACAGACGCTGGAGGAGAACCACAGCGAACCACAGACACTGGAGGAGAACCACAGAGAACCACATACATATTGAAGAAGAACAACAGATGCTGTGGAGGAGAACCAGATGGAACCACAGACATTGGAGGAGAACCACAGCGAACCACAGACACTGGAGGAGAACCAGATGGAACCACAGACACTGGAGGAGAACCAGATGGAACCACAGACACTGGAGGAGAACCACAGAGAACCACAGATGCTGGAGGAGTACTGTATTTATGTACACATATCACACTGTGTCATAATATGGTTATCGACACATATCACACTGTGTTATACTGTATTTATGTACACATATCACACTGTGTCATAATATGGTTATCGACACATATCACACTGTGTTATACTGTATTTATGTACACATATCACACTGTGTCATAATATGGTTATCGACACATATCACACTGTGTTATACTGTAGTTATGTACACATATCACACTGTGTTATACTGTAGTTATGTACACACATCACACTGTGTTATACTGTAGTTATGTACACACATCACACTGTTATACTGTAGTTATTTATGCAGATCACACTGTGTTATACTGTAGTTATGTACACACATCACACTGTGTTATAATATAGTTATGTACACACATCACACTGTTATACTGTAGTTATTTATGCAGATCACACTGTGTTATACTGTAGTTATGTACACACATCCCACTGTGTTATAATATAGTTATGTACACACATCACACTGTTATACTGTAGTTATTTATGCAGATCACACTGTGTTATACTGTAGTTATGTACACACATCCCACTGTGTTATAATATAGTTATGTACACACATCACACTGTTATACTGTAGTTATTTATGCAGATCACACTGTGTTATACTGTAGTTATGTACACACATCACACTGTGTTATACTGTAGTTATGTACACATATCACACTGTTATACTGTAGTTATGTACACATATCACACTGTGTTATACTGTAGTTATGTACACACATCACACTGTGTTATACTGTAGTTATGTACACATATCACACTGTGTTATACTGTAGTTATGTACACACATCACACTGTGTTATACTGTAGTTATGTACACACATCACACTGTGTTATACTGTAGTTATGTACACACATCACACTGTTATACTGTAGTTATGTACACACATCACACTGTGTTATACTGTAGTTATGTACACACATCACACTGTTATACTGTAGTTATGTACACACATCACACTGTGTTATACTGTAGTTATGTACACATATCACACTGTGTTATACTGTAGTTATGTACACATATCACACTGTGTTATACTGTAGTTATGTACACACATCACACTGTGTTATACTGTAGTTATGTACACACATCACACTGTGTTATACTGTAGTTATGTACACATATCACACTGTGTTATACTGTAGTTATGTACACACATCACACTGTGTTATACTGTAGTTATGTACACACATCACACTGTTATACTGTAGTTATTTATGCAGATCACACTGTGTTATACTGTAGTTATGTACACACATCACACTGTTATACTGTAGTTATTTATGCAGATCACACTGTGTTATACTGTAGTTATTTACACAGATCACACTGTGTTATACTGTAGTTATGTACACACATCACACTGTGTTATACTGTAGTTATGTACACACATCACACTGTTATACTGTAGTTATTTATGCAGATCACACTGTGTTATACTGTAGTTATGTACACACATCACACTGTTATACTGTAGTTATGTACACAGATCACACTGTGTTATAATACAGTTATGTACACACATCACACTGTTATACTGTAGTTATGTACACATATCACACTGTGTTATACTGTAGTTATGTACACATATCACACTGTGTTATACTGTAGTTATGTACACACATCACACTGTGTTATACTGTAGTTATGTACACACATCACACTGTGTTATACTGTAGTTATGTACACATATCACACTGTGTTATACTGTAGTTATGTACACACATCACACTGTGTTATACTGTAGTTATGTACACACATCACACTGTGTTATACTGTAGTTATGTACACATATCACACTGTGTTATACTGTAGTTATGTACACACATCACACTGTGTTATACTGTAGTTATGTACACACATCACACTGTTATACTGTAGTTATTTATGCAGATCACACTGTGTTATACTGTAGTTATGTACACACATCACACTGTTATACTGTAGTTATTTACGCAGATCACACTGTGTTATACTGTAGTTATGTACACAGATCACACTGTGTTATAATACAGTTATGTACACACATCACACTGTGTTATACTGTAGTTATGTACACATATCACACTGTGTTATACTGTAGTTATGTACACACATCACACTGTGTTATACTGTAGTTATGTACACACATCACACTGTTATACTGTAGTTATTTATGCAGATCACACTGTGTTATACTGTAGTTATGTACACACATCACACTGTGTTATACTGTAGTTATGTACACACATCACACTGTTATACTGTAGTTATTTATGCAGATCACACTGTGTTATACTGTAGTTATGTACACACATCACACTGTTATACTGTAGTTATTTACGCAGATCACACTGTGTTATACTGTAGTTATGTACACAGATCACACTGTGTTATAATACAGTTATGTACACACATCACACTGTGTTATACTGTAGTTATGTACACATATCACACTGTGTTATACTGTAGTTATGTACACACATCACACTGTGTTATACTGTAGTTATTTACGCAGATCACACTGTGTTATACTGTAGTTATGTACACACATCACACTGTTATACTGTTGATATGTACACACATCACACTGTGTTATACTGTAGTTATGTAAACATATCACACTGTGTTATACTGTAGTTATCTACACAAATCGCACTGTGTTATATTGTAGTTATCTACACACATCACACTGTGTTATACTGTAGTTATTTACACAGATTATACTGTAGTTATTTACACTGATCACACTGTGTTATATTTGAGTTATTTACACAAATTACACTGTTATACTTTAGGTATTTACACAAATCACAATGTGTTTTATTCTGTAGTTATTTACGCAGATCACACTGTGTTATACTGTAGCTATTTACGCAGATCACACTATGTTATACTGTAGTTATTTACGCAGATCACGCTGTGTTATACTGTAGATATGTACACACATAACACTGTGTGATAATATAGTTATGTACACACATCACCCTGTGTTATACTGTAGTTATTTACACTGATCACACTGTGTTATATTTGAGTTATTTACACAAATCCACTGCTATACTGTAGGTATTTACACAGACTACACTGTTATACTTTAGGTATTTACATAAATCACAATGTGTTTTATTCTGTAGTTATTTAAGCAGATCACACTGTGTTATACTGTAGTTATTTATGCAGATCACACTGTGTTATACTGTAGTTATTTATGCAGATCACACTGTGTTATACTGTAGATATTTAAACAGATCACACTGTGTTATACTGTAGTTATTTATGCAGATCACACTGTGTTATACTGTAGATATTTAAACAGATCACACTGTGTTATACTGTAGTTATATACGCAGATCACACTGTGTTATACTGTAGTTATATACGCAGATCACACTGTGTTATACTGTAGTTATTTATGCAGATCACACTGTGTTATACTGTAGTTATTTACACAGATCACACTGTGTTATAATGAAGTTATTTACACAGATCACACTGTGTTATACTGTAGTTATTTACACAGATCACACTGTGTTATACTGTAGTTATTTATGCAGATCACACTGTGTTATACTGTAGTTATTTACACAGATCACACTGTGTTATACTGTAGTTATTTATGCAGATCACACTGTGTTATACTGTAGTTATTTACACAGATCACACTGTGTTATAATGAAGTTATTTACACAGATCACACTGTGTTATACTGTAGATATTTAAACAGATCACATTGTGTTATACTGTAGATATTTAAACAGATCACACTGTGTTATAATTAAGTTATTTACGCAGATCACACTGTGTTATACTGTAGGTATTTACATAGATCACATTGTGTTATACTGTAGATATTTAAACAGATCACACTGTGTTATAATTAAGTTATTTACGCAGATCACACTGTGTTATACTGTAGTTATTTACACAGATCACACTGTGTTATACTGTAGTTATTTACACATATCACACTGTGTTATACTGTAGTTATTTACACAGATCACATTGTGTTATACTGTAGATATTTAAACAGATCACACTGTGTTATAATTAAGTTATTTACGCAGATCACACTGTGTTATACTGTAGTTATTTACACAGATCACATTGTGTTATACTGTAGATATTTAAACAGATCACACTGTGTTATAATTAAGTTATTTACGCAGATCACACTGTGTTATACTGTAGTTATTTACACATATCACACTGTGTTATACTGTAGTTATTTACACAGACCACACTGTGTTATACTGTAGATATTTAAACAGATCACACTGTGTTATACTGTAGTTATTTACACAGATCACACTGTGTTATACTGTAGATATTTAAACAGATCACATTGTGTTATACTGTAGATATTTAAACAGATCACACTGTGTTATAATTAAGTTATTTACGCAGATCACACTGTGTTATACTGTAGATATTTAAACAGATCACATTGTGTTATACTGTAGATCTTTAAACAGATCACATTGTGTTATACTGTAGATATTTAAACAGATCACACTGTGTTATAATTAAGTTATTTACGCAGATCACACTGTGTTATACTGTAGTTATTTACACAGATCACACTGTTATACTGTAGTTATTTACACAGATCACACTGTGTTATACTGTAGTTATGTACACATATCACACTGTGTTATACTGTAGTTATTTACACAGACCACACTGTGTTATACTGTAGATATTTAAACAGATCACACTGTGTTATACTGTAGTTATTTACACAGATCACACTGTGTTATACTGTAGATATTTAAACAGATCACATTGTGTTATACTGTAAATATTTAAACAGATCACACTGTGTTATAATTAAGTTATTTACGCAGATCACACTGTGTTATACTGTAGTTATTTACACAGATCACACTGTGTTATACTGTAGTTATTTACGCAGATCACACTGTGTTATACTGTAGATATTTAAACAGATCACATTGTGTTATACTGTAGATATTTAAACAGATCACACTGTGTTATAATTAAGTTATTTACGCAGATCACACTGTGTTATACTGTAGTTATTTACACAGATCACACTGTGTTATACTGTAGATATTTAAACAGATCACATTGTGTTATACTGTAGTTATTTTAACAGATCACACTGTGTTATACTGTAGTTATTTACACAGATCACATTGTGTTATACTGTATATATTTAAACAGATCACACTGTGTTATACTGTATATATTTAAACAGATCACACTGTGTTATAATGAAGCTATTTACGCAGATCACACTGTTTTATATTGTAGTTATTTACACAGATCACACTGTGTTATGCTGTAGTTATTTACGCAGATCACACTGTGTTATACTGTAGTTATGTACACACATCACACTGTGTTATACTGTAGCTATGTACACAGATCACACTGTGTTATAATGAAGTTATTTAAACAGATCACACTGTGTTATAATGAAGTTATTTACACAGATCACACTGTGTTATAATGAAGTTATTTACACAGATCACACTGTGTTATAATGAAGTTATTTACACAGATCACACTGTGTTATAATGAAGTTATTTACACAGATCACACTGTGTTATAATGAAGTTATTTACACAGATCACACTGTGTTATAATGAAGTTATTTACACAGATCACACTGTGTTATAATGAAGTTATTTACACAGATCACACTGTGTTATAATGAAGTTATTTACACAGATCACACTGTGTTATAATGAAGTTATTTACACAGATCACACTGTGTTATAATGAAGTTATTTACACAGATCACACTGTGTTATAATGAAGTTATTTACACAGATCACACTGTGTTATAATGAAGTTATTTACACAGATCACACTGTGTTATAATGAAGTTATTTACACAGATCACACTGTGTTATAATGAAGTTATTTACACAGATCACACTGTGTTATACTGTAGTTATTTACACAGATCACACTGTGTTATACTGTAGTTATTTACACAGATCACACTGTGTTATGCTAAGGTTATTTACACAGACCACACTGTGTTATACTGTAGTTATTTACACAGATCCCACTGTGTTATACTGTAGTTATTTACACAGATCACACTGTGTTATAATGAAGTTATTTACACAGATCACACTGTGTTATACTGTAGTTACTTACACAGACCACCCTGTGTTATAATGAAGTTATTTACACAGATCACACTGTGTTATAATGAAGTTATTTACACAGATCACACTGTGTTATAATGAAGTTATTTACACAGATCACACTGTGTTATAATGTAGTTATTTACACAGATCACACTGTGTTATGCTGTAGTTATTTACACAGACCACGCTGTGTTATACTGTAGTTATTTACACAGATCACACTGTGTTATAATGTAGTTATTTACACAGATCACACTGTGTTATGCTGTAGTTATTTACACAGACCACACTGTGTTATGCTGTAGTTATTTACACAGATCACACTGTGTTATGCTGTAGTTATTTACACAGACCACACTGTGTTATGCTGTAGTTATTTACACAGACCCCACTGTGTTATAATGAAGTTATTTACACAGATCACACTGTGTTATAATGAAGTTATTTACACAGATCACACTGTGTTATAATGAAGTTATTTACACAGATCACACTGTGTTATAATGAAGTTATTTACACAGATCACACTGTGTTATAATGAAGTTATTTACACAGATCACACTGTGTTATAATGAAGTTATTTACACAGATCACACTGTGTTATAATGAAGTTATTTACACAGATCACACTGTGTTATAATGAAGTTATTTACACAGATCACACTGTGTTATAATGAAGTTATTTACACAGATCACACTGTGTTATAATGAAGTTATTTACACAGATCACACTGTGTTATAATGAAGTTATTTACACAGATCACACTGTGTTATAATGAAGTTATTTACACAGATCCCACTGTGTTATAATGAAGTTATTTACACAGATCACACTGTGTTATAATGAAGTTATTTACACAGATCACACTGTGTTATAATGAAGTTATTTACACAGATCCCACTGTGTTATAATGAAGTTATTTACACAGATCACACTGTGTTATAATGAAGTTATTTACACAGATCACACTGTGTTATACAGTAGCTATTTAAACAGATCACACTGTGTTATAATGAAGTTATTTACACAGATCACACTGTGTTATAATGAAGTTATTTACACAGATCACACTGTGTTATAATGAAGTTATTTACACAGATCACACTGTGTTATAATGAAGTTATTTACACAGATCACACTGTGTTATAATTAAGTTATTTACACATATCACACTGTGTTATAATGAAGTTATTTAAACAGATCACACTGTGTTATAATGAAGTTATTTACACAGATCACACTGTGTTATAATGAAGTTATTTACACAGATCACACTGTGTTATAATGAAGTTATTTAAACAGATCACACTGTGTTATAATGAAGTTATTTACACAGATCACACTGTGTTATAATGAAGTTATTTACACAGATCACACTGTGTTATAATGAAGTTATTTACACAGATCACACTGTGTTATAATGAAGTTATTTACACAGATCACACTGTGTTATAATGAAGTTATTTACACAGATCACACTGTGTTATAATGAAGTTATTTACACAGATCACACTGTGTTATAATGAAGTTATTTACACAGATCACACTGTGTTATAATGAAGTTATTTACACAGATCACACTGTGTTATAATGAAGTTATTTACACAGATCACACTGTGTTATAATGAAGTTATTTACACAGATCACACTGTGTTATAATGAAGTTATTTACACAGATCACACTGTGTTATAATGAAGCTATTTACACAGATCACACTGTGTTATAATGAAGTTATTTACACAGATCACACTGTGTTATACTGTAGTTATTTACACAGATCCCACTGTGTTATACTGTAGTTACTTACACAGACCACACTGTGTTATAATGAAGTTATTTACACAGATCACACTGTGTTATAATGAAGTTATTTACACAGATCACACTGTGTTATAATGAAGTTATTTACACAGATCACACTGTGTTATAATGTAGTTATTTACACAGATCACACTGTGTTATGCTGTAGTTATTTACACAGACCACGCTGTGTTATACTGTAGTTATTTACACAGATCACACTGTGTTATAATGTAGTTATTTACACAGATCACACTGTGTTATGCTGTAGTTATTTACACAGACCACACTGTGTTATGCTGTAGTTATTTACACAGACCCCACTGTGTTATACTGTAGTTATTTACACAGATCACACTGTGTTATGCTGTAGTTATTTACACAGATCACACTGTGTTATACTGTAGTTATGTACACATATCACACTGTGTTATACTGTAGTTATTTACACAGACCACACTGTGTTATACTGTAGATATTTAAACAGATCACACTGTGTTATACTGTAGTTATTTACACAGATCACACTGTGTTATACTGTAGATATTTAAACAGATCACATTGTGTTATACTGTAGATATTTAAACAGATCACACTGTGTTATAATTAAGTTATTTACGCAGATCACACTGTGTTATACTGTAGTTATTTACACAGATGACACTGTGTTATACTGTAGATATTTAAACAGATCACATTGTGTTATACTGTAGTTATTTACACAGATCACATTGTGTTATACTGTATATATTTAAACAGATCACACTGTGTTATACTGTATATATTTAAACAGATCACACTGTGTTATACTGTAGATATTTAAACAGATCACACTGTGTTATAATGAAGTTATTTACGCAGATCACACTGTTTTATATTGTAGTTATTTACACAGATCACACTGTGTTATGCTGTAGTTATTTACGCAGATCACACTGTGTTATACTGTAGTTATGTACACACATCACACTGTGTTATACTGTAGCTATGTACACATATCACACTGTGTTATACTGTAGATATTTAAACAGATCACACTGTGTTATAATGAAGTTATTTACACAGATCACACTGTGTTATACAGTAGCTATTTAAACAGATCACAGTGTCTTATAATGAAGTTATTTACACAGATCACACTGTGTTATAATGAAGTTATTTAAACAGATCACACTGTGTTATAATGAAGTTATTTACACAGATCACACTGTGTTATAATGAAGTTATTTACACAGATCACACTGTGTTATAATGAAGTTATTTACACAGATCACACTGTGTTATAATGAAGTTATTTACACAGATCACACTGTGTTATACAGTAGCTATTTAAACAGATCACACTGTGTTATAATGAAGTTATTTACACAGATCACACTGTGTTATAATGAAGTTATTTACACAGATCACACTGTGTTATAATGAAGTTATTTACACAGATCACACTGTGTTATAATGAAGTTATTTACACAGATCACACTGTGTTATAATTAAGTTATTTACACATATCACACTGTGTTATAATGAAGTTATTTAAACAGATCACACTGTGTTATAATGAAGTTATTTACACAGATCACACTGTGTTATAATGAAGTTATTTACACAGATCACACTGTGTTATAATGAAGTTATTTACACAGATCACACTGTGTTATAATGAAGTTATTTACACAGATCACACTGTGTTATAATGAAGTTATTTACACAGATCACACTGTGTTATAATGAAGTTATTTACACAGATCACACTGTGTTATAATGAAGTTATTTACACAGATCACACTGTGTTATAATGAAGTTATTTACACAGATCACACTGTGTTATAATGAAGTTATTTACACAGATCACACTGTGTTATAATGAAGTTATTTACACAGATCACACTGTGTTATAATGAAGTTATTTACACAGATCACACTGTGTTATAATGAAGTTATTTACACAGATCACACTGTGTTATAATGAAGTTATTTACACAGATCACACTGTGTTATAATGAGGTTATTTACACAGATCACACTGTGTTATAATGAAGCTATTTACACAGATCACACTGTGTTATAATGAAGCTATTTACACAGATCACACTGTGTTATACTGTAGTTATTTACACAGATCACACTGTGTTATGCTAAGGTTATTTACACAGACCACACTGTGTTATACTGTAGTTATTTACACAGATCCCACTGTGTTATACTGTAGTTATTTACACAGATCACACTGTGTTATAATGAAGTTATTTACACAGATCACACTGTGTTATACTGTAGTTATTTACACAGATCCCACTGTGTTATACAGTAGCTATTTAAACAGATCACAGTGTCTTATAATGAAGTTATTTACACAGATCACACTGTGTTATAATGAAGTTATTTAAACAGATCACACTGTGTTATAATGAAGTTATTTACACAGATCACACTGTGTTATAATGAAGTTATTTACACAGATCACACTGTGTTATAATGAAGTTATTTACACAGATCACACTGTTATAATGAAGTTATTTACACAGATCACACTGTGTTATACAGTAGCTATTTAAACAGATCACACTGTGTTATAATGAAGTTATTTACACAGATCACACTGTGTTATAATGAAGTTATTTACACAGATCACACTGTGTTATAATGAAGTTATTTACACAGATCACACTGTGTTATAATGAAGTTATTTACACAGATCACACTGTGTTATAATTAAGTTATTTACACATATCACACTGTGTTATAATGAAGTTATTTAAACAGATCACACTGTTATAATGAAGTTATTTACACAGATCACACTGTGTTATAATGAAGTTATTTACACAGATCACACTGTGTTATAATGAAGTTATTTACACAGATCACACTGTGTTATAATGAAGTTATTTACACAGATCACACTGTGTTATAATGAAGTTATTTACACAGATCACACTGTGTTATAATGAAGTTATTTACACAGATCACACTGTGTTATAATGAAGTTATTTACACAGATCACACTGTGTTATAATGAAGTTATTTACACAGATCACACTGTGTTATAATGAAGTTATTTACACAGATCACACTGTGTTATAATGAAGTTATTTACACAGATCACACTGTGTTATAATGAAGTTATTTACACAGATCACACTGTGTTATAATGAAGTTATTTACACAGATCACACTGTGTTATAATGAAGTTATTTACACAGATCACACTGTGTTATAATGAAGTTATTTACACAGATCACACTGTGTTATAATGAAGCTATTTACACAGATCACACTGTGTTATAATGAAGCTATTTACACAGATCACACTGTGTTATACTGTAGTTATTTACACAGATCACACTGTGTTATGCTAAGGTTATTTACACAGACCACACTGTGTTATACTGTAGTTATTTACACAGATCCCACTGTGTTATACTGTAGTTATTTACACAGATCACACTGTGTTATAATGAAGTTATTTACACAGATCACACTGTGTTATACTGTAGTTATTTACACAGATCCCACTGTGTTATACTGTAGTTACTTACACAGACCACACTGTGTTATAATGAAGTTATTTACACAGATCGCACTGTGTTATAATGAAGTTATTTACACAGATCACACTGTGTTATAATGAAGTTATTTACACAGATCACACTGTGTTATAATGTAGTTATTTACACAGATCACACTGTGTTATGCTGTAGTTATTTACACAGACCACGCTGTGTTATACTGTAGTTATTTACACAGATCACACTGTGTTATAATGTAGTTATTTACACAGATCACACTGTGTTATGCTGTAGTTATTTACACAGACCACACTGTGTTATGCTGTGGTTATTTACACAGACCCCACTGTGTTATACTGTAGTTATTTACACAGATCACACTGTGTTATGCTGTAGTTATTTTCACAGATCACACTGTGTTATACTGTAGTTATTTACACAGATCACACTGTGTTATGCTGTAGTTATTTACACAGACCACACTGTGTTATACTGTAGTTATTTACACAGATCCCACTGTGTTATACTGTAGTTATTTACACAGACCACACTGTGTTATACTGTAGTTATTTACACAGATCACACTGTGTTAAACTGTAGTTATTTACACAGACCACACTGTGTTATAATGAAGTTATTTACACAGATCACACTGTTATAATGAAGTTATTTACACAGATCACACTGTGTTATAATGAAGTTATTTACACAGATCACACTGTGTTATAATGAAGTTATTTACACAGATCACACTGTGTTATAATGAAGTTATTTACACAGATCACACTGTGTTATAATGAAGTTATTTACACAGATCACACTGTGTTATAATGAAGTTATTTACACAGATCACACTGTGTTATAATGAAGTTATTTACACAGATCACACTGTGTTATAATGAAGTTATTTACACAGATCACACTGTGTTATAATGAAGTTATTTACACAGATCACACTGTGTTATAATGAAGTTATTTACACAGATCACACTGTGTTATAATGAAGTTATTTACACAGATCACACTGTGTTATAATGAAGGTATTTACACAGATCACACTGTGTTATAATGAAGTTATTTACACAGATCACACTGTGTTATAATGAAGTTATTTACACAGATCACACTGTGTTATAATGAAGTTATTTACACAGATCACACTGTGTTATAATGAAGTTATTTACACAGATCACACTGTGTTATAATGAAGTTATTTACACAGATCACACTGTGTTATACTGTAGTTATTTACACAGATCCCACTGTGTTATACTGTAGTTATTTACACAGACCACACTGTGTTATAATGAAGTTATTTACACAGATCACACTGTGTTATAATGAAGTTATTTACACAGATCACACTGTGTTATAATGAAGTTATTTACAAAGATCACACTGTGTTATAATGTAGTTATTTACACAGATCACACTGTGTTATAATGTAGTTATTTACACAGATCACACTGTGTTATGCTGTAGTTATTTACACAGACCACACTGTGTTATGCTGTAGTTATTTACACAGATCCCACTGTGTTATACTGTAGTTATTTACACAGATCACACTGTGTTATGCTGTAGTTATTTACACAGATCACACTGTGTTATACTGTAGTTATTTACACAGATCACACTGTGTTATGCTGTAGTTATTTACACAGACCACACTGTGTTATACTGTAGTTATTTACACAGATCCCACTGTGTTATACTGTAGTTATTTACACAGACCACACTGTGTTATACTGTAGTTATTTACACAGATCCCACTGTGTTATACTGTAGTTATTTACACAGATCCCACTGTGTTATACTGTAGTTATTTACACAGACCACACTGTGTTATAATGAAGTTATTTACACAGATCACACTGTGTTATAATGAAGTTATTTACACAGATCACACTGTGTTATAATGAAGTTATTTACACAGATCACACTGTGTTATAATGAAGTTATTTACACAGATCACACTGTGTTATAATGAAGTTATTTACACAGATCACACTGTGTTATAATGTAGTTATTTACACAGATCACACTGTGTTATGCTGTAGTTATTTACACAGACCACACTGTGTTATACTGTAGTTATTTACACAGATCACACTGTGTTATAATGTAGTTATTTACACAGATCACACTGTGTTATACTGTAGTTATTTACACAGATCACACTGTGTTATACTGTAGTTATTTACACAGATCACACTGTGTTATAATGTAGTTATTTACACAGATCACACTGTGTTATGCTGTAGTTATTTACACAGACCACACTGTGTTATGCTGTAGTTATTTACACAGACCACACTGTGTTATACTGTAGTTATTTACACAGATCACACTGTGTTATGCTGTAGTTATTTACACAGACCACACTGTGTTATGCTGTAGTTATTTACACAGACCACACTGTGTTATACTGTAGTTATTTACACAGATCACACTGTGTTATGCTGTAGTTATTTACACAGACCACACTGTGTTATGCTGTAGTTATTTACACAGACCACACTGTGTTATGCTGTAGTTATTTACACAGACCACACTGTGTTATGCTGTAGTTATTTACACAGACCACACTGTGTTATGCTGTAGTTATTTACACAGATCACACTGTGTTATGCTGTAGTTATTTACACAGACCACACTGTGTTATGCTGTAGTTATTTACACAGACCACACTGTGTTATGCTGTAGTTATTTACACAGACCACACTGTGTTATGCTGTAGTTATTTACACAGACCACACTGTGTTATGCTGTAGTTATTTACACAGACCACACTGTGTTATGCTGTAGTTATTTACACAGACCACACTGTGTTATGCTGTAGTTATTTACACAGATCACACTGTGTTATGCTGTAGTTATTTACACAGACCACACTGTGTTATGCTGTAGTTATTTACACAGACCACACTGTGTTATACTGTAGTTATTTACACAGATCACACTGTGTTATGCTGTAGTTATTTACACAGACCACACTGTGTTATGCTGTAGTTATTTACACAGACCACACTGTGTTATGCTGTAGTTATTTACACAGACCACACTGTGTTATGCTGTAGTTATTTACACAGACCACACTGTGTTATGCTGTAGTTATTTACACAGATCACACTGTGTTATGCTGTAGTTATTTACACAGATCACACTGTGTTATGCTGTAGTTATTTACACAGACCACACTGTGTTATGCTGTAGTTATTTACACAGATCACACTGTGTTATGCTGTAGTTATTTACACAGATCACACTGTGTTATGCTGTAGTTATTTACACAGACCACACTGTGTTATACTGTAGTTATTTACACAGACCACACTGTGTTATGCTGTAGTTATTTACACAGACCACACTGTGTTATGCTGTAGTTATTTACACAGATCACACTGTGTTATGCTGTAGTTATTTACACAGATCACACTGTGTTATGCTGTAGTTATTTACACAGACCACACTGTGTTATACTGTAGTTATTTACACAGACCACACTGTGTTATGCTGTAGTTATTTACACAGACCACACTGTGTTATGCTGTAGTTATTTACACAGATCCCACTGTGATCCTGTGTTGGGTGGGCCAGATACATACAAGTACAGTACGCTTCACAATCAAAGAGGGAGAGTAAAACCCTTACGTTTTGGGGAGAGCTCAAAAAGTTTAATTTCCTTATCACTTTGTACACTTATGTTGTTACTTCCTAAATACCATTTCAAGTTGCACCGTAGCCTTCTACCATTGAAAAATATAACACTTAAACGGAGCAGCCCAGTGTTAATAAAAGTGTGTCAAGCCCAGTATTAAGGAGCGCCACCTCTGAGGAAGCTGTATTCACTGATCCCAGCTGTGTTCACAGGCCCCCCAAATTAATCCCAAGCAATTTTTCTGCACCACTTGTGCCACTGATAAAGGAAGCCGGAGCATTCAAATGGGATGGTCCCCGACAGCATGAGGTTCTCGGTGGATCGGGCTCCAGTCAGGCCTGCACTGTGGAGGGACTGGGACCCTCTCTCTACCCCACAACACCCACCCACTCCCCCTATCCCTCTGAAACAGCCACAAACACAGTGCATGGAGAGTCTCAAGACTGCCCTGCCACTGTTTATCATGACAAAGTGGAATGTTAACGGGTAACTTACTCTCTGCGATGTAGCCTAGTTAGTTAGATTCACACCTGTGCTAAAGTCATTAGCCTTGAGATAATTCAAGTGGTCATATTCTTAACGGCTGCTTAGGGCTTTTTTGGTATTTTTCAATTTCACAGCTTGGTTTACCGATTTGAAGGGCACTTAATAATGGTTTCGACGTGGAAGTTGCGGCATTCCTTTTTTTGAATTGAATAGGACAGCAGGGGGGTTGAAGGGTTACAGTGGAAATCTAAAATGACATCAAGCTGGCCAAGCACATGCCTCAGGTTGATAGTTCCCCTGTTGTCTAGATGGGCCAATATAGGGACCTGCCTGGGCATTCATAGATCTCTTTATATTTATTTATTTTACCAAGAGGACGGGGTGTTCAGAATCACCAGATGGTTTGGGAGAGGAAGGCAGGCTGCGTGGTTAAAGGTAAACGTTTTAAAAGCACACAGAACAGTAGCTATTACGTGTGCCTATAATCATCTGGAGGGGTGACGACTGGAACAATCAGCCATGGAGGGTGACGACTGGAACAATAAGCCATGGAGGGTGACAACTGGAACAATCAGCCATGGAGGGTGACGACTGGAACAATAAGCCATGGAGGGTGACAACTGGAACAATAAGCCATGGAGGGCGACAACTGGAACAATCAGCCATGGAGGGTGACGACTGGAACAATCAGCCATGGAGGGTGACGACTGGAACAATCAGCCATGGAGGGTGACGACTGGAACAATCAGCCATGGAGGGTGACGACTGGAACAATAAGCCATGGAGGGTGACAACTGGAACAATCAGCCATGGAGGGTGACGACTGGAACAATAAGCCATGGAGGGTGACAACTGGAACAATAAGCCATGGAGGGTGACAACTGGAACAATCAGCCATGGAGGGTGACGACTGGAACAATAAGCCATGGAGGGTGACGACTGGAACAATCAGCCATGGAGGGTGACGACTGGAACAATAAGCCATGGAGGGTGACAACTGGAACAATCAGCCATGGAGGGTGACAACTGGAACAATCAGCCATGGAGGGTGACGACTGGAACAATAAGCCATGGAGGGTGACGACTGGAACAATAAGCCATGGAGGGTGACTACTGGAACAATCAGCCATGGAGGGTGACGACTGGAACAATCAGCCATGGTGGGGTGACGACTGGAACAATCAGCCATGGAGGGGTGACGACTGGAACAATCAGCCATGGAGGGTGACAACTGGAACAATCAGCCATGGAGGGTGACGACTGGAACAATCAGCCATGGAGGGTGACAACTGGAACAATCAGCCATGGAGGGTGACAACTGGAACAATCAGCCATGGAGGGTGACGACTGGAACAATCAGCCATGGAGGGTGACGACTGGAACAATCAGCCATGGAGGGGTGACTACTGGAACAATCAGCCATGGAGGGGTGACTACTGGAACAATCAGCCATGGAGGGTGACAACTGGAACAATCAGCCATGGAGGGTGACGACTGGAACAATCAGCCATGGAGGGTGACGACTGGAACAATCAGCCATGGAGGGGTGACTACTGGAACAATCAGCCATGGAGGGTGACGACTGGAACAATCAACCATGGAGGGTGACGACTGGAACAATCAGCCATGGAGGGTGACGACTGGAACAATCAGCCATGGAAGGTGACGACTGGATAAATCAGCCATGGAGGGGTGACGACTGGATAAATCAGCCATGGAGGGGTGACGACTGGATAAATCAGCCATGGAGGGGTGACGACTGGAACAATCAGCCATGGAGGGGTGACGACTGGATAAATCAGCCATGGAGGGGTGACTACTGGATAAATCAGCTATGGAGGGGTGACGACTGGATAAATCAGCCATGGAGGGTGACGACTGAAACAATCAGCCATGGAGGGTGACGACTGAAACAATCAGCCATGGAGGGTGACGACTGGAACAATCAGCCATGGAGGGTGACGACTGGAACAATCAGCCATGGAGGGTGACAACTGGAACAATCAGCCATGGAGGGGTGACAACTGGAACAATCAGCCATGGAGGGTGACGACTGAAACAATCAGCCATGGAGGGTGACAACTGGAACAATCAGCCATGGAGGGTGACGACTGGAACAATCAGCCATGGAGGGGTGACAACTGGAACAATCAGCCATGGAGGGTGACGACTGGAACAATCAGCCATGGAGGGTGACGACTGGAACAATCAGCCATGGAGGGTGACGACTGGAACAATCAGCCATGGAGGGTGACGACTGGAACAATCAGCCATAGAGGGTGACGACTGGAACAATCAGCCATAGAGGGTGACAACTGGAACAATCAGCCATGGAGGGTGACGACTGAAACAATCAGCCATGGAGGGTGACGACTGAAACAATCAGCCATGGAGGGTGACGACTGGAACAATCAGCCATGGAGGGTGACGACTGGAACAATCAGCCATGGAGGGTGACGACTGGAACAATCAGCCATGGAGGGTGACGACTGGAACAATCAGCCATGGAGGGTGACGACTGGAACAATCAGCCATGGAGGGGTGACGACTGGAACAATCAGCCATGGAGGGTGACGACTGGAACAATCAGCCATAGAGGGTGACAACTGGAACAATCAGCCATGGAGGGTGACGACTGAAACAGTGCGTCATGGTGCAGCCAGACAGGAACAGTATAACATCACTCCAGCAGGCCCCATTATACCCTCTGTAATAAAAACCAATAGTCTGATAGTGCCGTTCCTCCCACTACCTAGCCATAAAAGTCACCAATGAGTGCCTCGCGCACCACTGCAGGAAATGTATGTCTGAGCAGTTTATTTGTCCTTTCCCTCTCTTTTAGAAATAAATTGGTCTACTTTTTCTAATGCGGCTAGAATCTTCAACTCTTGTTGTATTGGTTTAGACTGAGTTTTCTCCTGCTTTTGTTTACTGAATTGAAAGCTGTCTGCTTTCTCTGTTCCACTGTAACACTGTCCTTGATCTGTTTCTGATAGCTGATTCTGTCCATTGATGATGGCTTTTTAATCATATTAAAGGAAGTCTATGCTTTCTCAGTATTACGACACTACTTCTGTCAATGCCCTGTCTTGGTGGCTCATGTCCATGGACAGTGTTTTCGAAGCTCAATATTTGTTATTTTATTCGAATGATTGTTGCCTGGAAGGTTGGAACTGAATTAATCTGTTGAGTAAACAGCGACACAGATTAAAACTAGAAAACCCAACCTTGGTTTCATTGAAATTCAATAGCTAGACACATAGGGTTTCTTGTGGGGGCCATTGATTGTCATTTTCTTAGGGTCACATGTATGCTGCTGTAGCTCTTAGCTCACCAGCCCAGCAATTAACACACTGCAGACAATCAAACACTGTGATGAATTAACTTCAAAATGAGGGGAATTCTTAACGTTTTTGAAGGTTTCTACATCCGGCATCACCAATGTTAAAAGTTAACCTCGGCTTTAAGTAACATGTATTTAAAAAGCCATTGATTTCACCTTATTGTATTTGTGCTCATAGTATTAAATATATGCACAGAAATAGTGAGTGGGTGAGAGCAAACATTACAAACCTTAGTGTGACTCTAGTGCATTCCTCCAGCGACTGAGCCAGAAAGAGAGTCCTTGACGCTTTGTGTTCAGAATGCATTCCCAGCCACCATGGTTTCATGATTACATACGAATGACCAACTCAGGTTGTATTGAGGTTGACGGCCATGCCTCCTCACGGTTCCCCTCGGACAGGGTTAGGGTGACTGAAGGTGGGGGATGTCACTCCCATGGGCTGGCATGTTGGGAGGGGGCAGGCGGCACCTAATGCCCTGGTTTACAGGCAACACTGATCGGCCACTTAGAGGAAAATGAGCCAGCTCTTTTCAAAGATAATGGTAATAGGGCATCGATTGAGGCTTGGGCTATACGCGTCGCAGTGATTATTTGAAGCCGGAGTAACACGCTCTGTTGTTGGGCTCGTTTGACAACACACACCCTTCCCCCCACATGTCTTACCTCTGTCACCTGTCTGTTGAGAGCAGGGACAGAAAACACAGATACTCACGCTATTCATGCTCACACAAATGAATTGCAAATTCAGTGTCACACAACAGAAAACGTAATATTTTAAAACTGGAATCAACATCCATATTGCCTCTCATCGGCTGCACCTTTTGTCAAAACTACAACGGTAGTATTAGATGACATGAATATATTTGTATCATTCATGTACATTTTGACTGAATGTTAAAATGAGGAAGTCCCTGACCAGTCAGCAGCAGCCCAACAGACCACAGCAGACCGGTCCTTCAGAAGGAGGGAGACCTGGCACCTGTTTTAGAATAATCTGCATGACTAAAGGTTGCTGTGCTTTTCCTTTTTCTAGCCTCCCACCCTCCTTCCCTGCCTTCCACCCGTACTCCCTGCTGGCTGGCCTGGTTTTGACAGAGGACCCCACCTGAATGACATCTACAAATTACCCAGACGAGAGTGCTTCATCCCCTGACCCGTGGGCCTCTATTCAGCACCCAGAGAGATTCGGCAGCATTTTGTCATATAATTACTGCAAATCCCCTGAAAGTACCCTCTCCTTCCCTTTTCCACACACGTGCACACACACACACACGCACACACGCACACACACACACACACACACACACACACACACACACACACACACACACACACACACACACACACACACACACACACACACACACACACACACACACACACACACACACACACACACACACACACACACAGCTGCATGTTAATGTGTGATGAGCTGCTGTCCAAATGACTCTCACCTCGACAGGATGGTGGGATACAGAGCAGTGTCAGCCACAGAAAAGGGGTAGGAGAGAGAAGGAATCACAGCGAAGTGTGAGATAGGAGACTGATGTGTCTGTGACGTGTGTGTGTATTACTGTGTAAGCATGAGTGCCCTGGAAGTGATTGTTATTTTTGCACAGACACACATATGAGTTGCATTGGTAATTGGTCATTTAGAAATGAATAGAATCATTTCCCGTCATTCCCTCAAATAGTTTATCATTTGAGTTTTAGAAACAAGTATTATTGTTATTAATTGTATTCATCCTGCATCATAAGACACAATTCTTCCATATTAACATTTCAAAGACTTTCTGTGTCCAGGTCTGGACAAACTTGCAGTATCCTGATCTGCTGCATCGATTGGTTACAGTCTCAGTCTCTCTCTTTCTCCCCTCCTCTTCCCTCCCTCACCCTCCCTGTGTGTGCTTGGCAGCATATGCAGCGGCTTGTTTGGTTGTTGGTGGTGTGTCTGTCCCTTGATTGCACACTAGAAGAAAGAAATGAAAAGGATAATCTAATTGAACAACTTTAAAGCGTACTGGCTGTTTCATGTAGTCCTTTGGAACGGACGTAATTTGAGCGCTGTTACCCACCCAAGCGTGTCTGTGCTGAAGGTCAGCTGTCTGCCACCGGGAACATGCAGAAAATGTAAAATTAGTCTCTCTGCCTCTCCTTCTCTCCTTCTCTCGCCTACATGCACACCATCCAAGCACAACCATATATTTACACATTCACAGGCTCAAATATCTTAGCAGGCTTATTTTTACTCATATCCCTTGAATATAGCGGAAGCAAGCAATATTTGGAGTTTGAAAGACCTCGATCTTGGAAGAACCCAAAGGGACATGGTTCCCTCCAAGGAACACAATATTCTATTGATGCTACTGTATATGGCACCTTAAGACGTACACCTTGATGTAATGTAGTGCATTCTATGGGCTGAGAGTGAGAGATTATTCTTCTTTGCAAAGCCATACCCACCGCAGGCAAAGTGAAGCCTCTGTGTTTGTTCAACGTGAAGGCAATGAGAATAGGACAGAGAGAGGGTGATTCCCTGCCCTTGATATTCAGGGTGAGTCATGGGCATTTACTGGAGCAATGCATCACCTTAGCTCTCTCCGGTTCTATTTTCTATTTCTCTCTCTTATTCTCTCTCTCTTTCTCCCTTTCTCTTCGGGCTTAAAGTCCATCCAGCGTCCCCCTAAATGAGATTCTCCCCCAAACAGAGTTAACAAGGTCTGCCAGAGAGACAGGCATTCAGAATGGAGGGTTCTTCTCTCAGCCTGGACTGCCTCCCAAATAATAACACTCTCTCCTCTCTTCTCCATTAGCATCTCGTCCATCTCAGAGACATAGAGAGGGAATGAGAGAGGTAGGAGGGAGAGAAAGAGAGAGATGGCCTGCTTCAGTTGACAACCACCCCGCTCACTTGGCTGTTGATGGAGTCAAAGTGTCAGGGTCGTCTTCTTCATGCCTGTTTCATTTCATTATCTCCTCAGCATATACATGGTTTAGAGGAGTGCAGGGAGAAAGTAGCACTCATTATCTCCTCAGCATATACATGGTTTAGAGGAGTGCAGGGAGAAAGTAGCACTCTCATTATCTCCTCAGCATATACATGGTTTAGAGGAATGCAGGGAGAAAGTAGCACTCTCATTATCTCCTCAGCATATACATGGTTTAGAGGAATGCAGGGAGAAAGTAGCACTCTCATTATCTCCTCAGCATATACATGGTTTAGAGGAATGCAGGGAGAAAGTAGCACTCTCATTATCTCCTCAGCATATACATGGTTTAGAGGAATGCAGGGAGAAAGTAGCACTCTCATTATCTCCTCAGCATATACATGGTTTAGAGGAATGCAGGGAGAAAGTAGCACTCTCATTATCTCCTCAGCATATACATGGTTTAGAGGAATGCAGGGAGAAAGTAGCACTCTCATTATCTCCTCAGCATATACATGGTTTAGAGGAATGCAGGGAGAAAGTAGCACTCTCATTATCTCCTCAGCATATACATGGTTTAGAGGAATGCAGGGAGAAAGTAGCACTCTCATTATCTCCTCAGCATATACATGGTTTAGAGGAATGCAGGGAGAAAGTAGCACTCTCATTATCTCCTCAGCATATACATGGTTTAGAGGAATGCAGGGAGAAAGCAGCACTCTCATTATCTCCTCAGCATATACATGGTTTAGAGGAATGCAGGGAGAAAGTAGCACTCTCATTATCTCCTCAGCATATACATGGTTTAGAGGAATGCAGGGAGAAAGTAGCACTCTCATTATCTCCTCAGCATATACATGGTTTAGAGGAATGCAGGGAGAAAGTAGCACTCTCATTATCTCCTCAGCATATACATGGTTTAGAGGAATGCAGGGAGAAAGTAGCACTCTCATTATCTCCTCAGCATATACATGGTTTAGAGGAATGCAGGGAGAAAGTAGCACTCTCATTATCTCTTCAGCATATACATGGTTTAGAGGAGTGCAGGGAGAAAGTAGCACTCTCATTATCTCCTCAGCATATACATGGTTTACAGGAGTGCAGGGAAAAAGTAGCACTCTCATTATCTCCTCAGCATAT
This sequence comes from Oncorhynchus keta, assembly GCF_023373465.1. Classification (NCBI taxonomy): domain Eukaryota; kingdom Metazoa; phylum Chordata; class Actinopteri; order Salmoniformes; family Salmonidae; genus Oncorhynchus; species Oncorhynchus keta. The sequence continues at coordinate 22,267,081 of NC_068421.1, forward strand.
ACATGGTTTAGAGGAGTGCAGGGAAAAAGTAGCACTCTCATTATCTCCTCAGCATATACATGGTTTAGAGGAGTGCAGGGAGAAAGTAGCACTCTCATTATCTCCTCAGCATATACATGGTTTAGAGGAGTGCAGGGAGAAAGTAGCACTCATTATCTCCTCAGCATATACATGGTTTAGAGGAGTGCAGGGAGAAAGTAGCACTCATTATCTCCTCAGCAAATACATGGTTTAGAGGAGTGCAGGGAGAAAGTAGCACTCATTATCTCCTCAGCATATACATGGTTTAGAGGAGTGTAGGGAGAAAGTAGAACTCTCATTATCTCCGCATATACATGGTTTAGAGGAGTGTAGGGAGAAAGTAGAACTCATTGTCTCCTCAGCATAATAATGGTTTAGAGGAGTGTAGGGAGAAAGTAGTACTCTCATTACCTCCTCAGCATATACATGGTATAGAGGAGCGTAGGGAGAAAGTAGAACTCATTGTCTCCTCAGCATAATCATGGTTTAGAGGAGCGTAGGGAGAAAGTAGAACTCTCATTACCTCCTCAGCATATACATGGTATAGAGGAGCGTAGGGAGAAAGTAGAACTCATTGTCTCCTCAGCATAATCATGGTTTAGAGGAGTGTAAGTAGAACTCTCATTATCTCAGCATATACATGGTATAGAGGAGCGTAGGGAGAAAGTAGAACTCATTATCTCCTCAGCATATACATGGTATAGAGGAGCGTAGGGAGAAAGTAGAACTCATTACCTCCTCAGCATATACATGGTATAGAGGAGCGTAGGGAGAAAGTAGAACTCATTGTCTCCTCAGCATAATCATGGTTTAGAGGAGTGTAAGTAGAACTCTCATTATCTCAGCATATACATGGTATAGAGGAGCGTAGGGAGAAAGTAGAACTCATTGTCTCCTCAGCATAATCATGGTTTAGAGGAGTGTAGGGAGAAAGTAGAACTCTCATTATCTCAGCATATACATGGTATAGAGGAGCGTAGGGAGAAAGTAGAACTCATTGTCTCCTCAGCATATACATGGTATAGAGGAGTGCAGGGAGAAAGTAGAACTCATTGTCTCCTCAGCATATACATGGTTTAGAGGAGTGCAGGGAGAAAGTAGAACTCTGATGTCTTTCTCAGACAGTCTGTATTTAGATGTTTTGCACTTTTCATCATACAATGTTTCCGGCTCGGTTGCAAATTCACAGAACAGCTCACAATCTCATGCGAGCGTGTTCCTTTTTTATCTCCAACTTGTTTAATTTGCCAATATTGTTTGAATGTGTTTTTTCTCAATTCAGATTTATTAGTAACTCTTTGATCTATTTATGTTCTGCTAAAGCATGTCACTTTCTTAAAGATTAAATAATTGAAAGCTGCACTGCTAAGGAACTGTTTGTTTTTTACATCAAAAATGTAATTCATTATTCCATTAGCTGAGTAGAGAGAGAGAGAGAGAGAAAGAGAAAGCAAGCAATACCATCTGTCTCCAATGCGTGGCGGTATACTTCTCTCCTCCAGCCCATCTGAAGAAAGGAGAGAGCTAGAGAGAAAGGTGTGTGGAGGACAGGCTAGTTAAGGCCCAGGAGGGGGAAGAGAACGAAGGAGGGATGAGCAGGGGAGGAAAATCTCAGATGAAAATGTAAATGGGGTGTGTGGAGGGGATAAGGGGGGGTACAGAGCAGCGAGCGGTTTCTCCAGCTGGCCTAATCTTGCCTCCGCGCGGTGGGGCCCAGATAGCGATGGCTAACAGGAGGCTGGCGCTGGGGCCCAGATAGCGATGGCTAACAGGAGGCTGGCGCTGGGGCCCAGATAGCGATGGCTAACAGGAGGCTGGCGCTGGGGCCCAGATAGCGATGGCTAACAGGAGGCTGGCGCTGGGGCCCAGATAGCGATGGCTAACAGGAGGCTGGCGCTGGGGCCCAGATATCGATGGCTAACAGGAGGCTGGCGCTGGGGCCCAGATATCGATGGCTAACAGGAGGCTGGCGCTGGGGCCCAGATATCGATGGCTAACAGGAGGCTGGCGCTGGGGCCCAGATAGCGATGGCTAACAGGAGGCTGGCACTGGGGCTCCTTTGAAATACGGAGTAACGCTGTGTGTAAATTGGAGGCACGGCGATGGAGCCACCAGATGACACGTGGAGCTGCGACCCTCGGGCCTGATCAGGGCCAAGCGTGGCAAAGGTAAATCTTACACATCAGGCAATTTTATTTTCAGCACAGAGGGGACGAAGCCACACATTCAGGATCTTTTCAAATGATAATGCCCCCTTTTGAGGCATATCATCACTTAGATGTGTTCCTTCTCTCTCTCGTCTCAACATGGAAACTCATGCCTGAACAACAACTTTAGTTTGGCATACAATTTGTTTAATTATATCCCACACATTTCTGTGGCCTTCATTTATCCTCTTCCCTCAGCTCCACCAATACATTTTGTTAAGGTGATTTGGAAAATAATCTGTAATATAATTCCTCTTTACATATTTCCTTGGTTTAATATATAATAATAATATATGCCATTTAGCTGACGCTTTTATCCAAAGCGACTTACAGTCATGTGTGCATACATTCTACGTATGGGTGGTCCCGGGAATCGAACCCACTACCCTGGCGTTACAAGCGCCATGCTCTACCAACTGAGCCACAGAAGGACCAAGGTTTAAAAGCGGTTTAATCCACCACTGTGCATACTTTGTCCGCATCCCACAATACTTCGTTCCACTAGGAAGCCACACTCACTGTGGCCCCGTTGTCTCTTGAGACACCAGACGTGTTTGTTTTGGTGGCTTACAGAACAGAGCCTACTACTCCACAGTCTATGTCCTGAAACCACTCTCTAAGTCAGTCTATTTCATGGCAGCTCATGTTCTAACATGTGTTCCCAGAGTGCACAGCGTTTCATTGTATTTCACACTGGCTTACGTCCTCCTCCCACATGTGCCACGTCTGACAGTAACAGTCATGAAACTGCCTCATATTGAGCAGGCCGTGAAATACTATCCTGTGATTTTCCCCCGGTTTATGTAATTGACTCGCCTGGAATCTGGAGACGCTGGGATGGACACTGTAATCTATTGCTATGAATGACTGAATGAATCCTCTCATAGTGGGAATGATCTTTGGAACTGCAGCTCAACACCAACCAATTGGATGGCGAGACCACACAAAAAAAAAGAAAGCCCCTGCTTCTCCAACTCACATGTCCCCACCTCAAAATCTGCATTGAAATGAAAGCCCAAGACTAACTGGCATCAAATGGTATCCTTTTTGTAGTTGGTGAAACAGAAAAATTACTTTCTGGACCAAAGAGAAAGCATGCAAGTTAGTCTTTGCTGTCCTGCAAAACAAACAAGTGTATGTGTGTTAATCTGTGTGCGTTGTCAGGGGAATCCTGGCTGTGACCTGTGCAGCACCACAGCTAAGCTAACCCTCCTCTCACCCGCAGACCCCTCCATTCCCCCACCCCACCACCAACCGACCACCAACCCACCCACCCGCAGTCGTATATTGATGGGAAGTGACACTGTGATTGTGTGGGGCTCGGCCATGCTCAGATCAGGGTGTCACTTCTGCCTAGCCTGATTGCCACTTTCTCGGCGCGGTGCGGAGGAGTTATATTGAGGGAGAAAAGGTCAGAAGCCATTGGTCATCTGCTCCCCTCTCTCCCAAATGACTTGTCCTCTCAGAGGGGAATGAAAACAGACAGGGCCAGCCGGGCAGCCTGAGCGGGCGATGATCCAGGACCCAGCCCAGGAGAGGAATGCAAACGAGGGATGGAAGCAGGGAGGGGAGGAAGAAGAGGAGGAGAGGGAGGGCAGCTCAGAGAGTGAGGGATAGGAGGGGATCTTGAGGTGTGTGTGTGTGTGTGTGTGTGTGTGTGTGTGTGTGTGTGTGTGTGTGTGTGTGTGTGTGTGTGTGTGTGTGTGTGTGTGTGTGTGTGTGTGTGTGTGTGTGTGTGTGTGTGTGTGTGTGTGTGTGTGTGTGTGTGTGTGTGTGAACGGTGAGGGTGTCACACTCAGAGGAAGAGAGCACAGAGCTCTGGGATGGAGCAGTAGAGGGCATCTATATGAAGGTGAAGATGGCAGAGACAGACCCCAGGACAGGTGGTATAGAAATATTAGAAGATCCAGAGACACCTGTTTTGATCAAACTCTGAGGCTAAGATTCCTTAGGCTGCATCTCACAATCTCCCATCTTCAGTACTGGAGAATTCACACTTCCTTTGGGGAATGCAAGAACCTACACCTGATAACTAAGAGTATCGTGTACCAACTTGTGTGTTTGTGTGTATATGTTTAGACCGAGCTGGTTTGTTCGAGGAGCAAAGCTTTTGACATCTCCCTCCTTTAGGTGGCGCTATGTGTCAGCGCTCTCACTCTGAGCACACAACCTGCTCAACCATGCGTCGTCACATACAGTCTGTGAGACCCCTACCTTCCTGCCTGCCTCTGTGCTGCCCCTGGGACTGACTGGCTGCCTGTCTGCCTGCGAGCCTGCCTGCCTGCCTCTGTGCTGCCCCTGGGACTGACTGGCTGCCCGTCTGCCTGCGAGCCTGCCTGTCTGCCTGCCTGCCTGCCTGCCTGCCTGCCTGCCTGCCTCTGTGCTGCCCCTGGAACTCACTGTCTGCCTGCCTTCTCGCCTGCCCGCCTGCCTGCCTGCCTGCCTCTGTGCTGCCTCTGGAACTCACTGGCTGCCCGCCTTCTCGCCTGCCCGCCTGCCTGCCTGCCTGTCTGGCTGCCCACCTTCTCGCCTGCCTGCCTGCCTGCCTGCCTGCCTGCCTGCCTGCCTGCCTGCCTGCCTGTCTGTCTGTCTGTCTGTCTGTCTGTCTGTCTGTCTGTCTGTCTGTCTGTCTGTCTGCCTGCCTGCCTGCCTGCCTGCCTGCCTGCCTGCCTCTGTGCTGCCTCTGGAACTCACTGGCTGCCTGCCTTCTCGCCTGCCCGCCTGTCTGCCTGCCTGCCTGCCTGCCTGCCTGCCTGCCTGCCTGCCTGCCTGCCTGCCTGCCTCTGTGCTGCCCCTGGAACTCACTGGCTGCCCTCCTTCTCGCCTGCCTGTCTGCCTGCCTGCCTGCCTCTGTGCTGCCCCTGGAACTCACTGGCTGCCCGCCTTCTCGCCTGCCTGCCTTCTCGCCTGCCTGCCTGCCTGCCTCTGTGCTGCCCCTGGAACTCACTGGCTGCCCGCCTTCTCGCCTGCCTGCCTTCTCGCCTGCCTGCCTGCCTGCCTACCTGCCTGCCTGCCTCTGTGCTGCCCCTGGAACTCACTGGCTGCCCGCCTTCTCGCCTGCCTGCCTGCCTGCCTGCCTGCCTGCCTGCCTGCCTGCCTGCCTGCCTGCCTGCCTGCCTACCTGCCTGCCGGCCTCTGTGTTGCCTGTCAGCCTGCCTGTGTGCCTGGCTGGCATGGAACAGAACAGTACAGGGTAACAGAATGGGACAGTTTACAATGAACTGAAATGGGCTCCTCTTGCTGTGATCCAGTCAGTCTCTGCATCAGGGCAATTAACCTGCTTATACAATGGGCTACTGCCTCCCTCCTCCCCCCCCGCTGCCCCTCCTCTCTCTGAGCTCATAGCCTCAGGATGTGGGAGAGCCATTGGATTAGAGGATATTAGCAAGGATAGTTTAATGTAATGAACCATCTGATGACAACTATTAAAAATGATTTGCAACATCCGCACTCACATAGTGAGATCAGTACTGTACCTGTGTTTTGCTTCTGCTTGATTTCTGTCGCATTTTGTTGAAGATAAAACAATGAGATGAATGCTAAAGGGTTGCAGGTTTTCATGGTTCTCAATGGTGATTGTTGAAATGGGTTGAGTTTATGATAGGCCTGGCTCGCAGTCTATGTTTCAATTAATTCCAAGAACAAGTTCTTTGTGTATGGGGGCATTGTCATGCTGAGACAGGAAATGGCCTTCCTCAAACTGTTGCCATAGAATCCTATAGAATGCCATTGTATGATGAAGGTTTCCCTTCACTGGAACTAAGGGGCCTAGCCCAAACCATGATAAACAGCCCCAGACCATTATTCCTCCTCCACCAAACTTTACAGTTATCACTATGCATTGGGGCAAGCAGCGTTCTCCTGTCATCCGCCAAACCCATATTTGTCCGTCAGACTGCCAGATGGTGAAGCGTGATCAATCACTCCAGAGAACGCATATCCACTGCTCCAGAGTCCAATGGTGGAGAGCTTTACACCACTCCAGTTGAAGCTTGGCATTGTGCATGGTGATCTTAGGCTTGTGTACGGCTGCTCGGCCATGGAAACCCATATCATGAAGCTCCCAACGAACAGTTATTGTGCTGACGTTGCTTCCAGAGGCAGCCTGGAACTTGGTAGTGAGTGTTGCAACCGAGGACAGATGATTTTAACGCGTTACGTGCTTCAGCACTTGACAGTCCGGTTCTGTGAGCTTGTGTGGCCTACCATTTCGGGGCTGAGCCGCTGTTGCTCCGAGACGGTTCCACTTCACAATAACAGCACTTACAGTTATCTAGGGCAGCTCTAGCAGGGCAGAAATTTGATGAACTGACTTGTTGGAAAGGTGGCATCCTATGACGGTGCTACGTTGAAAGTCACTGAGGTCTTCAGTAAGAACATTCTATGGCCAACATTCTACAGTGTCCACATACTTTTGTATATATAGTGTATATTGTTCCCTCTTGTATGAGGAGAGAATATATTGCTTCATCTGCCAACCACCTCTTTGCATCTTTGCCCCAATCACACAACACAACACATTACACACTGCT